>NW_028280836.1:0-300000 GCF_059751285.1 Brachycentrus maculatus | reverse complement strand
TATAATATTTTTTTTAAAAATATTTAACTGATGAAATATAAAAAAATAAATCAAATTTTAATCACAAATATACAAACAAAATAAATATATAACTTACAAATGGTTTGTATAACGATCAAGTATAAAGAGAAAATATTGAATACATTCAGAAGCCTTTAAAATATTTTTTTATTGTATTGTACTCAAACGCTAGATTTAACCCCCTGAGGGTAATATATAAAGATGCATCAAGTGTCTTAACAGAGGTGCTTTTTGGCATCTTTTTTTATGTGTTAGTTGATACACCTTTTATATACTAAGATATCTAATTTTTAAGGAATTAAATCCGCTATTTGAATACAATCAAATAAAAAAAAAGAATACAAAGCTAAGATAAAAATTATAGATAAAATTAAGAAAGGTGTATTGAGGTGGTTTGGACATGTGGATCGAATGAGTGAGGAAAAAACGGTAACATGATTTTTTAATTCCAATATAGTAAGAAAAAGGAGCAGAAGAAGACTGAGAAAATTTTGGCATGATCGGGTGTGTCGAATGCTTGAAAACGATCAGGTGAGGAGTGGATATAATCGTCGGGAATGTATGAGTAGATCCATGAATGTGGAAGTGGCGAATAATGTTTGCTCAGCCTTGCATAAGATATTCACCGTTTTGATGCACAATCATCTAATGGATCGCATTCAGTCTACTTTCATCCTTTTTTGACAACTCCATAATTTGCATCCATACATTAGGGTTAGAACCAGGACCTTGTTGTGTACTTTTTGAAATAGTAATAAAAAAATACCTTGTATTTTAGTGATTTTTTTTATGTATAAAAATAAAATAAAATAGCATGGAGGTTGTATTAATTGCGGAAGACGCTGCCTTCGTGAGGCTAATTAATATATTCTATGGTTTGTAATTCGAAGTAATGAAAATCAAATTCAGCTCTAAATGTCAAGGTGTTGAAGGCACTTTTTACGATTAAACAATATAATATAGAGTTCGACAAACTGGTTTCAGTGTCAACGATGTCATTTGTCTTCTCCCACATTAGTTAAGAGTAATCATCAGTTGTTTGTCTGAGTTCTTAGCGGTAGGGTGTCTTGTTGAAAAGCTAAATAAAAAATAAACAAAAATATTAAATATAAGTGCATTTCTTGTGATGAAAATGAAATCGTATGTATTAAATATATTTTAACAACATTTTGAGTGTGTCCAAATACTTATTCACAAATCTGGATTATCTCCAATTATGGGAGTTAATTTTTCCTGTTTTTTTACATCTCAACATGGATGAAAAAGAATATGGAAGTCTGGGTATTAACGGGATTTACAACATTTTATTTACTATTTTGGCATTTACTTTCTGGTAAGACATGTTACAATGATTAAGGAAACTCTTTTTATACCTCTTGAGTTTATTAATGACTACTAGTTTCGGAAGGCAAACTTACATCGTCAGGTCTGAATAATAACTAAAATCAAAAATAAAAAAAATCTGTTCTATAAATAAGGAGAGGGATAAGTCAAGGGGTGGAGTTTGAAAACAAAGGAAAAATGGAAATCAAAGGTGAAGAATTTTGAAACAACATGTTATTTTATAAATTATTATTAGAATTAAGGGTTTTTTTGGATTTTTTAATTTTGGGGTTAACGACTGTATAAATTGCATCATATATATTGAAATTCCAAAAATTAGAGTAATTTTTATATCATGGTAGAATTAGTGAATGTTATACGTATTCCTTCCATTTTCGTCTTCATCTATGTTGAGATGTCATTGAATAATAGAAATATATTTTATGCCTATTTTTAATGATGAATGTTGTTTTCTCAGCATTTTAAATTCCATTATTTATTAAGTTTCATTTTAATTACGACCAACCTGCACAGACCATCTAACAATACAATTATCATTTGTGTAGGGAAGGATCTATTGTTCTCGTTACCTCCTCGCTTTTCTGCTCTCCGCATCTCTTACCTCATCAACTTTACTTCTATTCCTTATATTTTCTCACAGATTACTTATTTTTCTATCTTATTTTATTGAAATCTTACAAAATTCACAACATTTTGAGTGTGTCCAAATCCTTGTTTACAAATCTGGATTTCTCCATCTAGGAGCTATTTATACATTTCGACATCTCAACATAGATCAAGAATACTAAAGAAGTCTTGGTTTACGATCCAGATTTTATAAATAATGGATTTAAAAATTTTAAGATTTCTGAACAAGGATTTGGACACACTCAAAATGTTGTGAATAAAATATGAAAGTCTGAGTTTATTAATGACTTTATATAGCTTACTACCTGGCTGGTTTAAGTGATAACTTTAAACACTTGTAACATTCACCATTCTACCCATGATTGACAACCACACTACATAATTTTTTAGACCTCATAACTTCATATGTTATAATTTATTAGTCGCTTCATATACGAGTTCGCGCCAAGTATCTATGTTTGTTTTGGGCATTTTTTTTTCATTAGCAGAGACCCTTTTAAATATATGCAAGATCCTTACCGAATTTTTATTATTATTTTTTTAAATAATTTAACCAGTTATTTTTTCCACAATATTTTGGTTGTGTTGAAATACTTGTGTTCAAATCTGGATTTTTCCACTTAGACTTTTATGAAGCGATATATGAATTGAATCATATTCCAAAAAATTAAGTAGTATGGTTGTCAATCATGTGTCGAATGATGAATGTTACACGTGTATAAAGTGATCACTGAAATCAGGCTATGACAGGTCGTTAGCCCTGTAAATACCCTGACATCTAAATTCTTTATCATCTATTTTGAGATGTCAACAAAATTTACAACCATGTACATTTATTTCATAAAATGTATTGTTATTACGGTCTTAAAAAAAAGCCTGATGTGTGTAAAGCAAAAAAGTCGTAGATATCTCAACAGAGACGAAGTATCTTATAAAACAGAGTATTTCGTGCTATGAATTTATACGTATATACTTCCAAAAATCCAACGTTGCACAATTTGAAAAGTGATCACTTAAGTCAGCCGTAGATAATTTGTACACTTTGTAAATGCTAAGACTTCGATATTCTTATTCGTTTATGCAGAGATGAAAAATATGTAAAAATGTAAAATACTTAATTTGAAAATTGTAAAGGATCCCTTGATGTGGTTTTTGACGAAAATGGCGCTATGTTTAATTGGTCATAATAATTATTACTGATATTTTGACAAGTATATGTTGAAACATAAATATATGTCAAAACACTTAACATACAAGCACAATTTGATGATTTTTTTCACACGCTTATGCAATGTTGACGTTATTTTAATTGCCAAACGTAAAGTACATATTAATGTCAAATTCTCTATTTAATTTTGTTGAAATATTTTTCCATGCAAAGCCATTAATTTGTGTTAGTACATATAAGTGCGAAAAAAGAGTAAATATTGTATTTCAACTGTCGTTAATATGTATTCCGACATAGGACAGAGTTGACATCCATCAACATGACCTTTGTTTGCGTTATTACAGACCTGTTTTGAAGGTAAGGGTCACAAAATTATTTTAAATGGTGAAAATTTACATTAAAATCTCATAAATACAGCAAAATAAATAATGACAAGATAACAAACAATCATTAACGCAGATTTATGCAATAATAAAATAGGAACTAAATAGCTTTTTCCACTTTTATTTTATTTGACCAGCGACCGGGTTTTGTCATTACCGATATTATCAGTCCGATGTCATAAAAAATGTTATTAAAGTTATAAATTTATTGTTTTATATTTTCTATTGGCACTTAAGACCGGTGTGTCAAAAACAAAATAAACGCAACCTTATTGGTTATATTCATTGAAAATCGTTTATTTTATTTTATTTTTAATTTAGTTATTTTATTTTTAAAAAATCTAATGTGAATAAAATTATTTACTTTAAATGTCTAAAACTTCAACACTTTAAATAATTATAAATCGAATAATATGATAAAAAAAATATTTAAAAAAACGCAACCGAATTCGTTATGTTTATTGAAAGTATTTTGTAAATTTAAAAATCCAACATTTTTTAGTCCTTTAGTTATTTTAATAAACGTTTGTCTGGGGTTGGTTCTTGATACATTAATATATGCAGTTCCCAAGGGTTTAAATATTTTCTTTCATTTACTTATTTTATTCAACTTTCACTTGTTGAATACCACTATTTAATCTGTTTTGACTTAATTATTTATTTTTCAATATCTTTAACTTAAAGGTTTTTTTAACATTATAAATCCATTAATATATATAATGGCAATAAAGCTTTAATATTTCTTGAATGTTTTCCGCAGATACTTTGTGGCACATTTTTTAAAATATATTAACTTAGTTAATATAATTAATAACTATAATTAATAAATAAATTTAATAACTTAGTTTTAACCACTTTTTTATTAATACAATTTAACCTACCGGTTTCGAAAAGAACCTTGTCACCATCGGGGCTTATTTTTATTCAAAAACATTAAAATACTCTCACCAAAAACTTATACACACTCCATAAAAATCCTAAATGTTATTTTTTTTATAAAAAAATAATAACTTTTTGAATTTTTACGGAGTATGTGGAAGCTTTTGGTGAGATCATTTTAATGTTTTAAATGTTTTTTAATTCAAATAAACCCTGATGATGACAAGGTTCTTGTCGAAACCGGTAGGTTAAATTGTATTAATAAAAGGTGGTTAAAACTAAGTTATTTAATTTTATAAAGCCATAAAAAAACTATCTGACAATTACCAAAACCTCCGTCCAATTTTCCATAAAAATTAAAAATATGAAACAGATCATAGATTATAGTATTCATTGATCTTGGTCAGTAACATCTTCAGAATTCATTTATTTGTTTATTTATAAGCAAGCGAGAGTTTTTAAAACATGTTTTTTTTTTAAGTTTAAGAGTACCTATTAATTTTTTGAAGAGCAATCTGCTAAAGTAGTCATACATTTTTTTTGGAATTATTTTGAAGGGCTTTCTTTGGGCTATATGACAGCTCACTAAATAAGAATATATACAGATGTCAAGTACTGTATGTCAGGAACAAATCAATATACTGCGATGTTTAACTATGAGAAAAAATACTAAACGAGATGTTTTTTCAGAAACGCAGCGGTATCACCAAATCCAGAATGGCAGAGACTACTATTCCAGGTCACAGAAGACAAATTCAGGGGGCTGATGGACAAATACGACATATCAGACAGAATGTTGCAGGATAGTATTCATCTTCTCAGGGAGTGGTTCATCAAACAGCCACATTTGCCAAAGATTGAACTGGGTAATTGACTAATTGCAAACAATTGATACTTTAAAATTGCAAGGCTTACACTTATCAAGGTTTGAAAGGTTTAAATATTGGAGCTTGAAAAATTATCGATTCGACTGTCTGTTGCCTTTTGTATGCTGACGATGGTCTTTGCCGATAGTAGAGAAGACCTGCAGGAGCTGGTGTCAAAGGTGAATAATGTGTGCAAGAAAAGTGATTTACTGATGAATGTGCAGCAGATCAAAGTCATGGTTTTTGAAAGAGATGAATGTAGATTTGAATGTAATTGGGAAAATTTTAAAACGGGCAGAATTAGTGAAAATTGCACAATTTTCTTATTTTATTAATTACATTTAAAATGAATGTTTATCAGAATATCAATTGATCAAGACGTTTTTGTTGTATTTTTCATATCTAGATTCTCTATCCTTGCTATCCTATCTGCATATAAATTTCTGAAATACAGGCTTAAATGTGTTTATTATTCAAACATTGTTTAATCGTGAGCGATATTCTTATAATTTTTTGACATCTTATCAAAGATGAAGAAGAAAATGGAAGTCTGAGCATTTACGGGGCTGACGACCGTCATAAGCTGGTTTAAGTTATCACTTTACACACGTGTAACATTCAACGATTCTACCCATTATTGACAACCACACTACTCAAATTTTTGAAAGTTCTATGTATATAAACCAGTTTTGAAACATTTTTATTGAATCACTAGAACTTCACTAGAGACATTTACTGGCGAAATGCCCAGACTTCCATATTTTTTTCATCTTTTATGAGATTTAAAAAAATATGAAAAATAACTCCTATAATTAGAGATAATCCAGATTTGTGAACAAGTATTTGGAAACACTCAAAATGTTACCGATATTCTTGTTTATCGTGAACGTAATACATGTATCGTTTATTTATAGATGACAGAACTGCCAAAAGGTTACTCTCAATCAACAAATTTAGTGTCGAGAAAGCGAAGAAGAAGGTTGACAACATGTTCACGGCAAGAAATGCCATGCCCGAGTTTTTCAGTAACAGAGATCCGTGGTGCAAAGAGATTTCAAAAGCCTTTGATACATTCGAATGGATGGTCATCCCAAAAGCAACTCCGGACAACTACAGAGTACAAATTGCCAGGTAATTTAATTAACTTCATCCACATCTGAAAGGTTTTTTAGTTAAATAACGTAAAAAATAAGACATATCGCTCACTCCTTTCAAGAACGTCATAAATAAATAAAAAATTGATTTTTCAGGAGAACGTTTTTAAATTTTAAAAAACAATACAATGCATTAAAAATAAATATCAAGCCACTTTTTGAACTTTTTACTGTGCAACAGATCTTTAGGTAAAACTTCTTTCTTTTAGGTAAATCTTTAGGTTTTAGGTAAAACCTGAAGATTTTTTCTCCATTTGAGAAATATTTAGTATATTTAAAAAAAATAATCAAACAATACCTTTTCTTCAAAATGCAAAAACAACACTTTCTGACCTGAAGCGGGTAAATATTAAGTTTAAAATATGCCTCTTTTGCTAGGATATAGTACATTTTCTGGACATTCTGAAAACATGCACAACTGAACATTGACGATTTTTGGTTTATCACATTCTTTAAAGGAGTGAGTGATATCTGTCGTAAAATAAATAAAACTCAAATTTTGTTTACGACCATTTACTTTTGGTTATTATTTTCATGTTCATACATTTCTTTATCATCTAGAGAAAAAATTGCTTTTATACATACATAGATTAGAATACAATCTTCATAAATAAGTAAATATGAAACATTAGTTTTATACAATTACGGTTTAACAATAACTTTTTAATGCTCGCCTCCGTAGTGTAATAGTCAGCACGCTCGGCTAACGTGCTGCAGATCCCAAGTTCGATTCCCAGGGTGGGGGGTCAAATAAATATATGTGATTTTTTCACTCGTTTTTCACTGACTTTATTAAAGTTTAAAATAGCAATCTGCACTAGTACAAATCACAAAAAACAAAGGTTTATTTACATATATTATATTACGTTTTTAAGAATTTTAGATATTTTTTCATGAAAACTATTTAATATGACAAATACTTTTAATTTTTCAGGTTTACCGACCCAGATCCTGAAGCTTTTAATCCCCTGAATGTCTTCACAGCATCCTTCATGATAGCAGACATCAGAGTGTCCCTGGATATTGTTCTTGGTGACATCTACGTCTGGGACATGAGCAACCTGACATTCGGACACGTGGTCAAAATTAGCCCCGCAATGCTTAAAAAATCCATGTTTCTGATTGAGGTAACTATCTATACTACGATGTGCCAAAAGGTTTTAATACGAATTTTTCAAAAAATGTGGACAGAAACGATAGCCAATGCTCGAATTCCTTACCAAATAATTTTCGAAGATCGGCATTTTGTATATATTTTATTCATTTTCCCAAATAAAAACCTTTATTTCAAAACCAAATTGGCATTACAAAACAAAGTCCAAGTTCCAATCCTAATAATGGTTGTGAAGCATAGAGTTGGCAAACGAAGAATGAAAATAGAGTGAATACAGTCAAAATGCAATCTCACAGCAAATGTGTAGTAAGGAAAAATCTCAGGGTTGAGATGAGCAGTATCGATAAAATTAGCGAAAAATGTTTCGATATTGTTTTAGCATTAGAATCAAATGAGTGAAGAAAGAACATTTAAGTGAATTTATGGGGCGAATAGAGTTGAAATAAAAGCAAAGAAAGACCAAGGAAAACTTACCATAATCAAGCATTTTTTTAAATTTATTTATTAGAAAACCAACAGAATATTTGACAAAAATAACATAATATAATAAAATTAAAAAATAACATTCCAACTAGAGATTTTCACTTAAGTAATCTAAAAATAAAAATAAACAGTCATGTACATAAAAGTATAACTATATAATAAACTTACATTAAATGTGAGTGGATCAGAACACAAAGTATTTTTATTTCTCGAAATAATATATCAATATGATCCACAAAGTTAATGCGTTCAATATTCAAAACATACATTACATGTTTTTATCAAATAATAGAAATATTCTTTTTCAAATAGAAATCAACAATATTATTCTTAAACGTATTAAATTTAACATTATTGATGTCTATTTCATTAAACATTACATTGCACATATCGCAGGCTCGATTTAAAAATGAATTTTGGTAGGACTTAGTGTGCATTTTAAATTTTAAATTCTTGGGAGTGTCTTCAATTTATATATTTTTAAATCTATTTTCTTATGATATACATACAATATCACGTGCAATTTGTTTTGTAAAGATACAATTTCAATCGTAATGCCTCCAATTTGGTTTGTAAAATATGAGGTGAAATACCCATACAAATTTTCACGTATTACACCAAAGTATTTCACTTGTCAAATGGATCGATCTATTCTGCTTGAGAAATTCATTATTGGGAGGTATATTTCAGCGCTGTTATGGTGCCAAAATAGCTGGTTTCCATGTCTTGAACCTTCCGCCATATGCTGAATTCCTGATCTTGGCAGTCAAGTCGGCTTTGAAGAAGAAGGTGGCTGAGAGGCTTTTCGTGCACAAAAATGCAGAGGAAATGTTCAAACACGTTCCGAGAGAATATTTTCCCAAGGATATGGGAGGAACTTATCCAAAAACCACTCGAGAACTAGCAGGTATTTATTTATTTTTATTAATCGATTCGGCAGTCTCTTTGTGGTTTATCACATTTTTATTTAAGCTTTACATCAACTGTGGTATTTACCAATTAAAACTTATATTTAAAATTTAATTATTTCATAATTAAAAAAAAAAAAATTAAAAAAAAAACAAAGTTGTTTTGACACTAATTATCCATTCTTTCTGTAAATTAAAACTTATATTTAAAATTTAATTATTTTACAATTTATAATAAAATAAAAAAATTAAAAACAAAGTTGTTTTGACGCTAATTTTCCGCTTTTTCCGTTATATTTACATTATCACAGCATTCACTACATTATTTTTGACATCTCAACATGAAGAAGAATATGGAAGTCTGGATATTTACAGGGCTTATGTCATAGGCAGGTTTATCAGTGTACACACGTGTAACATGCACCATTTTGCCCATGATTTGACAACCAAACTTCACGAATTTTGAAGTCATATAAATATATGTACAACATTTTGAGTGTGTCCAAATACTTGTTCACAAAATCTGGATTATCTCCAATTACAGGGGTTATTTTCATATTAATAATATAAGAGTTTCCGCTTAATAAAAAGCTTCTTTACATCTCACCAATAGATGTCTCTAGTGAAGTTCTAGTGATTCAAGAACAAGGTTTCTAAAATTGGTTCATATATATAGAACTTCCAAGAATTTGAGTAATGTGGTTGTCGATAATGGGTAGAATTGGTGAATGTTACACGTGTGTTAAGTGATCACTTAAACCAGCCTATGACGGTCGTCAGCCCCGTAAATGCCCAGACTTCCATATTCTTCTTCATCTTTGATGAGATGTTAAAAAAAAAAGTATACGTACTTATATGATCAATCTCATGATGTTGCGCGATTGAGTTCAAAACAACTATCTGTGATTAGATTTAGAATGCTTTTATTTAGAAGAGACTCTTTTATTAATCAAATAGTATAACTTAAATATAAAAAAATGATATACGTACTTATTAAACTATAAATTAACCCCGTTAAATTAAAAGAAAATAACTACATGTTTGTAGATAATTGGGTTCCTGCTCGCCAGGATGAGATGGATATCTGTAGGGAGTTACATAAGCGGTACCAGAGATTTAAATAATGTTGGCATTTGGTCATTTATTAGGCAAACAAAGAATATATGGTTAAGGTCTTCCTCTTCAAAACGACACTCGCAAATGGGGGAGTCAAAGACACCAATCTTCGCAAGGTGCTCTCTCATAAAGCAATGTCCCATCCTCATTCGACAAATGTGGATGTATCTTTCTTGTTCATCGAAATTTTCCTAAACTAAAGACGGGACGGGACAGTAGGCTGAATGAGAGAGTAATGTTTTCCTTTTGAAATTTTGGAGATGTTCCATTTGAGGGACTAGCTGGAAGACATCAATATTTGGAATGTCGCATACAGGGAAATTTACATAATTTGGTCAAATCATAAGTTCAATAAATAATGGTAATCATGTTTTTAGTCGTCTCTTAGTATGTACATAGTTCGGGAAGAATCTTACATTAATTTTATGGCAGTATATCTGTTCAGATAAAAATATAAAAATACCTAACTCATTTAATTGTTTCAGATGATTTTAAGTCCGTAGTGAAGTCCACAGAATGGAGAGACTGGTTTCTGGAGTCGTCGCATATAAAGGCTGATGAGAGTAAAAGGAGGGGTCAGTCCGAGACCTTGGTAGACGACCTTCTGGGACTCAGAGGAACTTTTAGGAAGTTGGACATAGATTAAATCATAACTTTTGTCTCAAAACCTTTTTTTTACATATGTTATAATTAGGCGCGAAAATATGGGGATATAGTGTCATGTAGGCATTTATATTTGGGGAAATGGGCTAGACGGACATGAAAGCATGAAGATCATATGTCCTTGTATATTATATATCCATAAGGATCATATATCGATTATATGGAAAGATATATATGTAGTGTTTAGTAATATCTTCTTATTTTGTTTTTAGGTACCTTATGTTTTTTTTTACATTTTCTCATTTGTTATATTTTCTCTATTTTTTATATTTTCTCATTTGATTATTTTAAATATGCTTCTTACCTTATGTTTTTCTCATTTATTTCATTTAAATGTATTAAATACCTGTTTATTGTTTTGATATTTTGTCATGTATTAGTTTTGGTTTATATATACATATATATATATATATATATATATAAATATATATATATACATATATATATATATATATGTATATATATATATATACATATATATATATACATATATATATATATATATATATATATATATATATACACATATATATATATATATATATATATATATATATATATATATATATATATATATATATATATATATATATATATATATATATATAATATAAATATATATATATATATATATATATATACAGGGGGGATATAGGGCCATATGAACATGGAGATACACGGAAATGGGGCAAACGGACATGGAGATAGACAAAATTATATTTTTGATCAACCGATTTGTATGGTTCTCATGGTAGAAATACCAAAAACTAAAACATGTGCGTGATATAAATTCAATATTTTTTTAAAAATTTATATGACTTGGGTTTTATACTTACATTTATTATTTGTCTCAGTCATCGATAAGTCATATTTTATAATTCGTTAAACTTTGTAGTATATTTTATTTTGGGTTCCATATCATACGTGAAAGGATTGTAAATAAAAAACGCATTAAAAACAAATTGTTTTATTTTAAAATAGAAACAACGAAAAAAACATAACCAATAAAGTTAGCATTAAAAATACACAAAAAAATAACACTTTTTTCACATTATATTATATTAAATATTAAAATTATATCTGATATATATTTAATCTTAAAAACATGCATATCTAATAGCATAAATATTGTTAATTCACACAATGAATTAAAAATTAAATTTTAAATAAATATATACACTTTTTAGTTAATAATAAAGTGTAAACATAGTATACTTTACATATGTTTAGAATATTTAAAATACATATTATGTTTCCTAAGTTCCTAAAGTACAAAGACAAGAAAATTTGGACTTAAAAATAAGTAACATTTTTTACACGCTTATATTATATGTTATAACAATATTGTTTTGGTAACAAACACCGCTGTTGAAAGGAGGCAACCTCAGACTTTCATTTTATAAAACTAGACTTATCAAATATATACTTAAATACAAAACTAGTTTACCTACTTATCTAAAAATACAAAATTTATTTAGTTCAAAAAGTAGCATTTTAAAATCACAAGATAGTCTTAAGGACACACGTAACATCTGTTATAAGTGCCAAAAAGTGATTTTAAAAAATCATAGTGTTTCAATTATTCTGGTTTCGAAAAATGTATTGTAATTGATAGTCTAACAGTACAAACAGGCATTTAAAAAGAGTGGGGTTTCTTTATAAATCACAGTAATATTTTTTTTTAAACTGAATAATACAACTGAAAAAATAAACATTTACTTAATCATACAAAATTGTGAATTAGAGAAACAAAATACAATATACTCACCTTCATTATTATTATTATTAAAATAAAGTTTAAAAAAGTTTTTAAAAAAAAACTAATACAAATAGTTTGAAAAATAATGTTGGAAAAAAGAAATTAATTTTAAAAAAATTAAAAATAAAGTAAAAATGCAAAAAATTATATTATGTATTTACAGGATTATACTTAAAAGTATATGAAAAGACGATCGTTTCGACTCAAGGATGCCACATCTTCAGCCATATTCCCTAAACGTTTTGACATTTGCAATGTATTCAACATATTAGACATCCCTTTGTACAAAAAATATCTAGTACTTGATTCAATTGTCTGTGACAAGCCTAGTAAAACCAGCATTGGTCGTAGTAAAAATATTACAGAAAACATACCTATACATAGTTCATAAACCCGTCATAAAAGAAACCTGTTTTTCAGATATCGCTCACTCCTTTCAAGAACGTCATAAATAAAAAATCGTGAATTTTGAGTTGTGCATATTTTCGGAATGGCCAGAAAATGTACTATATACCAGCAAAAGCGGCATATTTTAAACTTCATATTTACCCACTACAGGGCAGAATTTTTTGTTTTAGCATTTTGATGAAAAGGTATTGTTTAATTATTTTTTTAAATATACTAAATATTTTTCAAATGGAGAAAAAACCTTCAGGTTTTACCTAAAAAGATCTCTTGCACAGTAAAAAGTTCAATAAGTGGCTTGATGTTTATTTTTAATACATTGTGATTTCTTTTTAAACTTTAAAAACGTTCTCCTGAAAAATCAAGTTTTTTTATTTATGACGTTTTTGAAAGGAGTGAGCGATATATGCTATCTAGATGTTAAGGGTTTGTTAAATGATTTATCTTTAGCTTGCTAATCGCTCGGGTCGATGCTGCCCATAGAATCAAGTTCAAGCCCGATACAAAAGTGACCTTTTCCAAACACGAACTTTACTTGTTATCGTAATATCTTGTAAGCCTGGAGACGCGGTTTTGGAAAACGCATCCACACCTCAAAAACGACTCTAATAACAATTTTCATAAAACCGTAATGAAAAATATTTCTTCGTTAAAAAACGTGTCAGTTAAAAAAAGTCTACGTCACATAAGAATTGTAATTGCAAGCAAAGTGAAGTAGAAGAAACAAGTTCGTCGAAGGAAAGGGTTCGAAAAGTTAAAAGGAAAAGAAAGCAGGAAGGAAACCTACAACCTGGGGACGAGGTTAGCTGACCCCAGCAGTCTACAAAGGCGATAAGTTGGGATGGAGCCAGGAAGAAGAAGGCATATACTCGTATATACAGTGGCGTGCATAGAGAATCGATTGGGGTAGGTAGTAGAGGTAGGTAGTAAGGTAAGCTAGGTTCTGCTTACTAGGGTAGGCAGTAAGGTGAGCTAGGTACTACTCAGAAACCCCTACGTAGGTACTGGTTGGATTTGTATTTATGTAAGGCGGGTATATTAGGACAGGTACTGCTCTTCTACCTATATGGCATGCAGGCTCCTGCCCAGGCTAGTAGAATTTTTGATAGATTTTAAAGTATTTGATTTATTCTTAGTAAATGCGTCTTTAGCAATGAACAAAATTAATTTTGCATGGGTCTACGTACTACACGCAAGTGTCTACCGATTATTTTTGTTTTAAAATATAATTTATCCATCGATCTTGCATTTTAATAAATGTCCCATCCATGGTATACTAGTGTCCCATTCATGGGAGGGTGTTTATGAATGGGAGAATTTAAGACAATTTTTGAAATCGATTTTTCAGGCAGTTAAGTTTTTTTTTCGAAAACAAAGTACCGCATATTTTTAGCTTAAAGATTGAATAACGAAAAGATGCATTTACTTTTTTTGATTTATTTTACAGAGAAGAACTAGAGAGGCAAAATCAAAAACGTCCCATTCACGGGCACTCTCCCCGCGGCTGATTGTGGCCCGACCAATGCTTCTAACACTGCACAGTTCTCCTCCAACATCCCTCCTAGGACACCGGCACGACCACATCCGCCTCTTTCTTGCGCAGCGCCCTCCTGCGTATGTTCTCCGTGGTCTTGGTGACGAGCCACTCGGCGGCGGGTGGGCAGACGCCCTCCAGCGCCGAGATGAAGCCCACGAGCAGCGCGTGCGGGAAGTAGCCCGCGGTGGCGCGGCCCTTGCCCGTGCGCGTGAGGGCCGAGGCCACGTAGGCGTCGGGCGTGGGCGCCATCCACGTGGCGCGGTGGATCTTGGACATCTTGGTGGCCACCGGCCCGGGCAGCACGCTCTGCACGATCAGGCCGTGCTTCTCGTACACCGTGGCCAGGTCCCTGCTCAGCTTGTCCACGTAGATCTACAGTTAAATCATCATTATTATTAACCAGTTCCCTGACTAGTCCGAGCGTGACTCGGGCAAGGAGTTTGCATTGCATTTGACGAGCACGAGCGCTGGTCAAGTAAATCGACAATCTTGTTATAAATGTTATATCTATCTATAATCTTGTTATATATGCGCCTATAGAAAGATATGTCGCACAGTTGAGGCGCATATTTTTCTATATAGAAAATAAGTCCATACCTTGCTCGCAGAGTAGACGGCAAAGAGGGGCGCGGGCATGACCGCCGCGGCCGAGGACAGGTTGATAACCACCCCCTTCTTCCGCTCCACCATGCCCGGCATGACCAGCGCGCACATTCGTGTCACAGCCACCACGTTGGCCTTGATGATCTGCTCATACAACTTCTCCCTGTAAAAAAATAAACAAAGCAACGTTAGATGCGATGACCGAGATTTTTCTGCAAAGTACTGTTCCGTGTTTTTCTGCTGTGCTGGTCTGAGCTATGGAGGCGTATTTGTATCAACAAAAGTCGGACTGGAATTGAATCTAGCTGACCAACAAAACTGACTTATTAATTATCTGTTTCACTGCCTACACTGGGACACTTCTAGAAACTTGGTGGACTTACAAATTCGTATTTATTCAGATTAACTGTGACAGGAATATTGAACGCTTTCAATAATTTATTTGATTCATTCATTCAACAACTCGACTAACGCACTGAAAGCAAATAATATTTTATCTTATTCCTTTTTAAAATATGTTAATACCATTTATAACGTAGACGTATTTGTCAATTTAAAATGGGTTGATGGAGAATCCCAAAACGTTAAAATATCAATTATTCAAGTTTCGTTCATTATCTTAAAAGTACTCGGTTTGTAGATGTCGAATTTATAATTCTCATAACAAACCAGCCGTATTGTTATGAGAACTATAAAGATAAAGTTGAATTTGATGATAAAGAACTATTTCAAAACTCTTGAATAGCTGAAACGAATATCAAGCTTATTTTAACGCGTAAAAACATATTTCATCAGACTCAAGATTTAAAAGGCAGAAATAATTTAGGTCGAACCTTCAAAATGAGTAGTTTGACAAAATTATGAGCATTTTTATTATTTATACATTTAAAAACTTATTTCTATCTTTAAAACGACATTTGCTATTAATTTGACATATTTCTACGACTCGACGGATCTTTTTTCAACCGTTGAAATATAGCAGACTTGTCATAAAAAAAGAATACGATATAAACTAAACCTTTATTTTTTAAAGACGTTTCCCCCATGACAGGTTAAAAATCCTGCAAAAACCTTGACACACATATTCGTCTTCAGCTATGTTGATATATCAATAAAAAATATATTTATTTAAATAGCTCCTAAGCGGACCAAAATCCAAAATTTGTCATCTAAAATTTGGACACTTAAAATGTTATTATGTATGATTTATTTATTTTTTACAACTTTTTTTTCCACATCATATCCTGATTTAAAACTTTGTCTGTACTACTGAAGACACATACATACGAAGACACGCTCGTACAAATGACGATTTGCAAACGTGCAAATATTGAAAAAATATACAAAAAAGACCAACTTTGTTGGTTAAATACTATGAATTATTTCGTAAAATACCTGCGCTGCACAGCGAAATCGCATTATACCGTTTACACAGTTATTTTGTCTCTAAACTCCATAAATATGCCGGGAAATATTTTTCCCGTTGACTTTAATACCCATTTATGAGTCCGGCGAGTCCATTCGGGGAATTTTAAAATTCCATATCTGCAAGGACAATGCAACCGGGATTCGCAATTCCTTATGCTATGCATATTCAGACTGACTGCTCCAAACTCTGACCTCTTGCCCGATTAATTAAGTTCATCCGAAAAATATAACATTTCAGTACCATTTAGTTGGCGATTTTTTTATAAAAACATAACCTATGTACTATACAAATATACATTTTTCTTTTACCATGGAAATGTTTACATTTGTCTGCAGCCGCTCTAAATATTGACTAAGGCTTTAGTTGAAATTACTTTCTCGTTTTTAAGGCAGGATATACGTCTTTTTCTTATGCTGCATTTAAATTCGGCTTTGTCTGGTAATATAAAAGGTAGGTACGTATAACTTTGTATTTCCCTCTGCTTGGGATATGCTTAAAGTATTCTACCACTATTTTATATGTATTAAATGACTAAACAAACAAACATATAAATAATCACTTTAAAACAAGCAATAAAACACCATTGTTCTTCTTAACCATGAAGTCAGATAGTATCTATTGCATTGCATTTAAAAAAATATTTTATCGATGCATATAGAAAAAGATCCATGAAAACGAATAAAATATGGGAAATTAATAGAAAATATTGTTTGAAAGATAGACGTTTGTTCTTTTAATCATTTTCATAATAAAAATTCTCATAATTTTGTCAAACTGCTCATTTTGAAAGTTTGACCTATATTTACTCCGTCTTTTAAATCTCGAGCTTACTAAAAAAAAAATTTTCTCCATGTAACGAGATAAAACCTTACATCCAATAAAACAATTTCATAACAATGGGCTAAAAAACGTGTTTTAAACAAATATTTTAACTCAAAGGCACGATTTGGTGCAGGTAGTTTTTTTTTTCTTTTTATTTTTTTTTCAAATGGTAGTAACAATAGTGTAAATTTCACAATGGCCAAGATATATAGCGCTATTTCCGTCAAAAATCACCAGCGAGACTTTGATGGTAATGTTTTCATCCCAAGTTGATATCTGAGCGCGAGCAGCTAAAGGAATTACGCATACAGATGGCAGCCATCGTCTTGTCTCGGCCGTTATCAGGTGTCTAGTATACTATGCAGTGTCCGCCGTCCTATCTGGAGGTCGTTCGGGCGGAGACGAGGCGGCACTTAGGAACCAGCCCGAGGGCCGTAAATTCCGCAGGATCGGGAGCAAAGCTCGCATCAGGGGTGGAACATTGAACAAACGTCTTTCTGGCGACACTCGACGGGCGACAATGGAGCCGACTTGTACTGTTATGAACCATTTCCCACCCCGTTGGGCCGCACGTTTAGCGGTCGGCAACCTTCGGAGGACGTACACGACTTACGACTCTGCCGGATAAAGCATGCAGTGTAGTTTTATTATTTTGTTTTATTGGTTGTTCGAATGGTGATATAAGGAAAGTATGCAAGGTCACGAGTCGGAATAATGAAATATTTTAATGGTTACTTTGTAATTTAATAGTTGAATATTTATATATTATTTCGAGAAATAAAAATACTTTTAATTCTGATCCACTCACATTTTTATTAACCAACTAGTTTCGGCAACAACCTGTTGCCCTCTTCAGGGTTTCATTTATTACTAAATATATGTATATAAAAAGAAAAAGTGTACAAGTTGTTGGGTTTCAAAATCCAATATTCAACCCAGTATTAAAAACAGAATATTTATATATTTATATATGTACATATAACAGGTGTTTTGACTAACTAGTGACGTAGCATCTTATGACTTGGCATTTGGCTGGCTTGAGTGATTACTCTATTCACTTGAAAAACGTTTACCATTCTGCCCATTTATGAACATCCATGTTGCTTTCACTTTTAAAATCTTAGTGTATCCTGATGCATGGACCCATGCTTAATTGCAAATTATTCCTTCGATTTTTCAGGTTTTTATGGATTAAGTTATGTAAGGTTTTGTAAGGATTTTTTTTAAAGTACCATATATATGTTTTTTACGTTAGTACCTATGCATGTCATAATTTGTTATGAAAAAGTAGAGGGATGCTTTTGAACCAACATGCAACAAAACTGGCAACCCAAAAACTAAAATCAATGCATTTAAATTATTTTTTGACATCTCATCAAAGATGAAGAAGAATATGGAAGTCTGGGCATTTATGGGGCTGACGACCGTCATAGGCTGGTTTAAGTGATCACTTTACACACGTGTAGCATTCACCAATTCTACCCATTATTGACAACCACTCTACTCAAATTCATGTGTGTGATTATAATCCAGGATTCGGACCTCACATACTAATATAAGAGTTTCTGCTTGATAAAAAGCTTCTTTACATCTCACCAATAGATGTCTCTTGTGAAGTTCTAGACATTCAAGAACAAGGTTTCTAATTTGGTTCATATATATAGAACTTCCAAGAATTTGAGTAGAGTGGTAGTCAATAATGGGTAGAATTGGTGAATGTTAAACGTGTATAAAGTGATCACTTAAACCAAGCCTATGACGGTCGTCAGCTCCGTAAATGCCAAGACATCCATATTCTTCTTCATCTTTGATGAGATGTCAAAAAATAATATGAAAATAACTCCTGCAATTGGAGATAATCCAGATTTTGTGAACAAGTATTTGGACACACTTAAAATGTTGCATTTAAATTAGTGTACAAACTACACCCTTGCGCTGAAGCACGCTATTTTTATTTTATTTATTGAAGCATAGCATGCTATATTTTTAGAATCTATTAATAATAAATAAAAATATCCGTTACGATTCAAAGCTATATTCCCCTATATTATTAAGGAACGATCCCAAAATAGAGCATACAAAATTGTTCACTGAACTTTCAACTATTGGTTTAAATAATTAATTTGCAAATTGGAAATTCGCATCAATGGTTTGCTACCACTCAATTTCTGGGAAAGACTAATATACTCAACTTGAACTGGAAACACAGATGATGATTTTTTTTTATATTTAAGAAAATTTCATTTTTAATTTGATTACTTGGCTATCTTTTTATCTTAAATGAAAAGTACTCTTATCAAATAATCGCCTTTCAAAATGGAGTAACATCTTTTTTTACTTTGTCACGCGTAAATATTTCAATTACTTTTTTTTTTATTTCAAACCTAATAAAGAAAATAAAAACGAAGACAAATTTGAAGATGTTTCTTTGTTATTTGTTTATTTGTTCAGCATGCTCTACCTTCCGGGAATCTTCTTTAAAAAAATTGTAATAAAAATAATTGTCAAATAAATACACGAAGAAAACATTTTGAAAATATATTTGATTTTTACTAAAATTCTTGTTTGAACATAATAATAATCAGCATTTCAAGGAAGTATTTTAGATTACCCATTTTTTATTACAAATAAAGATGAAAAATTACATGGATTATTTTTTTTACATATTTACTATATTATGTCATATATTAGCAGCATTTATAAATTATATGACATGTATAGCATTCTATATAAATAATCGACATATGAACAGTTAACCATACAAAATCATGTAGGTGGACCTGATGTTATTATCATGTTTAAATTGCATGGGTCCATAGCATTCTTTTCACTAAAACTATACAACAGTTTGGCGAAAAGATTAAAATAATTGAGTCACCAATCTAATGAGATTTTAATCTCAATAATGTAAGCGTATGTTGAGATACGTTCACTCAGACGAACGTGTGGAAAAAATTGTTGAGTGACAGAATGAGAAAGGAATGTAAGGACGAACTAGGGATAATCGAAAATATTAATAAAAGTTATTTTGGGCGGCATGGTCGCAAAGTGTCTATTTTAGATGCTTGTCTGCAAGTAGGATAGTAAGGATAGGGAAAATTAATGTGAAAAATACATCTCAAACACCCAGACCAATTGGAATTGTGAATGGATAACGAAAGAATGACAAAGAAAATATATATGGAAAATATATACAGAACATCCAAGAATTTGAGTAGTGTGGTTGTCAATAATGGGTAGAATTGGTGAATGTTATACGTGTGTAAAGTGATCACTTAAACCAGCCTATGACGGTCGTCAGCCCCGTAAATGCCCAGACGCTGGGCCCTGGCCCATATTCTTCTTCATCTTTGATGAGATGTCACAAAATAATATATATGGCAAATGTCGAGTAAGGCCGAAAAAGATTTGGCACGATCAGATCAATCAGAACCTAAAATCTGGTGGTGTCAAATGTTTACGTAATCGGGAGGCATGCATGACTAGATGTATGGATGTGAAGGAGGCTAGGATTGATTTTCAGGACAGGAGAGTGTGGCGTGCCATCCTCTCTGCCTACCCTTGCGGGGATGTGCTATATTTATAATCGGTCCGCCGACAAACAGTAATGGTGTGTTGGAATAAGCGCACGTTTCAGAAGCCCCCCGCACTCCTTTATCAAAGCAGTCGTCGTCCGTTTATCAAATCCCCACAAAGCTTTGCGATCACTCACAGCGAGGGGCGTGCGAATAGCTAGCCGACACAACAACGCGGCGGGCATCAAACGTAGTCGTACCCCCAGACGAATCATTCGGCTCGCTAGGCAACTTTCTTCTACTCCTGACCCTTTCTCGATGTCCTTTTATATATATTGCATTTGATCGATGAAGTGGCAAGTTGGCTTTAATTACACAAAGGCACAGATGTGGAAGTCCTCACCAAAAAGTTACATTTCCAATATTCATTCATTTCTTTTCAAACCTTTATCTGTACCCCAATGGTGCATAGGGCACTGCATCATACAAACGACGTGTTATCTTGATCGTTAACACATGAAGGAAAGGTGATCAGCCCTCCGCTTCAGGCACCAGTCCAGGGTAATATGGAATAAATATTAGAGAGAAAAAATCACTTATATTTATTTGACCCCCCTGGGAATTGAACCCGAGACCTCCAGAACGGTAGCCGAGCGTGTTGACTATTGCGCTACGAAGGTGGACGAAGGCAAAAGTTTCAAATACAGCACAAAAATCCTTTAAATGCAAATCTGCTCTGTTTACTATGTTCTATCGAAATCTTAATTAATGTTGCGACAAAACTTGACCAATCCTGTGTTAAACCAATATGAAATCATTAAATCGCTCCAAAACGTAACAATTTTCAAGCTAGAATTCCTGATTACTTTTTAAAATTTATAATGGAAATGTAATGTTTTGGTGAGGACCTCCACAGTTGTCAGTCCCACGATTCAGTCAGACGTGACCATAAATATCATAATAGAATTATCAAAGCAGCAATTCATCACGCTGCTTCCCGCAGGGGTAGTCAGAGAAAATAGAGCACTACATTACATACATGTCGATTACCTTTTCATACATACATGTCGATTACCCGACTCCTGAATTTACCATATTCAAGTATCGAAAATACTTGATCATTCTAAGATTTATTTGGTTTTTTTTGTGCCTCTATTTCCAACAATAAATTTATTTTATTATTCTTTCTTCACTCATTCGATTCACATGTCCAAACCATCTCAACACACCTTTCTTAATTTTATTGATAATGCTTCTATCAGTCTTGCATTATTTCCTTACATCGTTACACTATTCAAACATACATCGTTTTGCCACAGATTCGTCTGAGAGATCTCATTTTGACTGCATCCGTCATCCTTCTTTTCCCAACTCCATGATTTGCTTTCATATATTAAAGTTGGCAACAGGTCTACGTAGTCTGCCAGTTTAGCTTTCGCTGATAGGTTTTTATTTGCTATGACTGATCTCAGTGCACCATTCACTCTGTTCCTAGTTTCACTCTCTTTTTTTAAATGCAATGACTTTATCACTAAAATTTTGCAAGAGGGACACAAATAAGTGATGGGAAATCTGTCTTTGGATAATAGTGAGTAAATACGTAATTCTGTCACAAAATACCCCCCCACCCCTCCCGACCAAAGTCAAATATCCCATTCGGCATTCAAACATGACAGTTGGAGTTATTCAAACATCCCACGCGGAACTGTCAAACGGCCGCCATCTAGCGGCAAATATTGGAACTAAGCCAGTAGAGCCAAACTGCACGGGGACATACAAACGTATGATATATTGTCCGGTTTTGCCAAAAACTTTCAAATTTCAACAAAATTTGCATCCAAATTTCATCAATAAAAAAACTTATATCACATGAATTGCTCCGTATGTATAATTATTTACTTTCAACGACGAATTTACATATTTATATATAACGTGGTAATATTATCCTTCGTAAATTGGGTATGGAGGTATAATAACAAAATAAACAATGTGTTGCTTTGTAATTAAAGAAACGACAATAAAAGTTTATTCTTAATTAATCTTTCCAATAATTTTCTATCTATCTGATTCTGACAGTTAACGATATAATATTTTTTTCTATCTGATGTCTTTTGTTTTATTCAGTGCGACGCATGCGACATCTGGTGGTAGAACTGTTTTATGTAGGCACTATATGTAAGTACTTAATAAAATGTATAGGTAGGTACCTAGGTATTTTATTACCTATATTATTAGCTGTATCCATTTGCGCGTTGGTGTGTCTTGGTCTGGTCAAATGTTAAAGAAAGATAAGACACAGCGTACATTTCTAATTTGTTTAATTTCTCAATTCTTGTGGGCTAACAATATTATAACAGCTGTCAAGAAACGCGCCGTCCGCCGTAAGCATTGTATATTATTGGGTGTGTTTTTATTATGTACAACAGATAGCGCTACCATTACGGTAAAAAAATACGTGTTAGGTAAAAATAAGCGCGCATTCAAGTGCAAGGCTATGTCAAAATTTCAAAGCAATCGGTGAACAACTTAGAAGATTTGAAATATTGAACAAATATTGATCAACATTCACGATCTGCTCTATAAATATATGTCAGGCATGTATTTTTGGGTGAGCCGTTCATCATTGGTTTTATCGCTCTTGGCGGAAATTAATTTGACTTTGTCATACATCATACGGTTTCGTGTATTTTGTATACAATTAAACATGCAGCTCGAGGTGAAGCGACCTTTCTGTAACGCCTCTAAGATGTCAATTCTCACCACACCCATGGTTGTCTGGTTGTAATTCTTAAACAACCGGGTAGTCAGCAAATGAAATCATGAAAAATTTGTGTGTATATATGTACCACTGTCTAAATCAGAGGTTCCCAACCCCGTGCCCGCGGGCGCCATCCGTATGTGCCCGCCACTATTTGACAGGGACAAAAGTTTTTCATAAACATTATTACAAAATGTGAATTATTTTTATTAATTGTTAGTTTAAAAAATTTAAGTACCTGGGTTTATTAAATACGTTCGTATGTTTGCGATATTGTTTGTATGAGTGGTTCCTTTGCCGACAGTACTTAAAAATAAATCGATTAAAAATAGATGGCGCCCTCCACCCAACCGGTATTTTAGAATGTGCTCTAGAGAACAAAAAGGTTAGGAACCCCTGATCTAAAGTGTTCTCATATGAAATCAAAAACGCCTAAAACCGGGTCGGTCAATACCACACACGTTAACCCCATATATGGTATTTATTACGTAAAGTAAGTACAGAGGAAAATAAATAATTATTTTATGGAGATAATCCCAAATAGCTTTTAAATTAAAATTGCTTTAAGTAGACGAATAGTAAAAAGACTCAATAAGAAGACAGAGGGTAAAGGTTTCACTTTAATTAGTGAATCACTTCTGGATTTGCTATGATGTGAATAGCACAATAGGATAGTGTAGTAAAAGATTATAATAGACTGAAAGAAATAGTTAATTACTATCGGGGATTTATTATTGTCTAGACAGCAGAAGACATGTTATCTATGAGGATAAAACTCGTAAAATAAATCTTCAAATAATTACCAATAATTGGGCAAAGAAAACATGGCCGAATTTTCTTGGAAAAACGTATTCTGAACGTCGTTTCTAATAAAGGAAATTAATTGGACGTATCATTTATTCTTTTACCCATACACATAAGTCAAATTTACCAATATACCTTTGTGATAAATAAAACATCCCCTATTACTCTAGGTACTAATCATGTAAGGGGTAACTGACATTTTAAAGATACGTTTTAATGAATCCGGACTGAACAGATTTTCGAAATTATAATGACAATAAAAAACTATAGAAATTATCATATTTCCGGGGAGTTATATGTATATATATATATATATATATATATATATATATATATATATATATATATATATATATATATATATATATATATATATATATATATATATATATATATATATATATATATATATATATATATATATATATATATATATATATATATATATATATATATATATATATATATATATATATATATATATATATATATATATATATATATATATATATATATATATATATATATATATATATATATATATATATATATATATATATATATACGTATATATAAATATATTTATATATATATATATATATATATATATATATATATATATATATATATATATGTTTTTTTAAGGCCGTATGTTCTATTTAACACAAGCCAACCAATGGCAAGTCGTAAAGCCTTGTGAACAATACCCATATTCCCTTTATTAAAAAAAAGACGATTCGTCCTCTGTTAAAACGTGTGGTAAAAAACCATTTTTCTATTTATTTCCAAAGCGCTGGGCAAAAAATCTCAAAATCTTTTCAATACCTGTCTTTTGCCAGGGGTCGTCCAATTAGACAACTCAAAAAAGAAACGTGGATTCGGCAAATGAAATTTCCAAGACAATCGGTCGGGCCTAATTAAAAATAAAATCGATTAACGTCCAATCCGTCCAGAAAGGCTTGTCTCGGAATACCGATAGAGTGTAATCTTTTGTTTTAATTTGAAACGAATGAAACTTTTTGAATAGATGTCACTCGGGTAAAATTTAATCATTTTTACGATACGGTGGAATGCGGGTGAATGTACCAGATGTGAACTTGATTACATTGCTAGTTTCAATAAAAAAATTAGAAATTTTTATAAGACAACCATTATTTCATTTTTACAATTAAGGTAACAATATTTTTTACCCGCCACCTATTAATTAATAAGATCAAATTAATTTGGGTCGAATGAAATATTAGGCTTATAAAGGTTGAGGCTTATAAAAAAGCACTTTTTGAGTTTACTAATGTAAACACGACTATTTTCGAGAACTACAGATGTTCTCATAAACTAGTAAAAATAATTATTTAATGATGTATGGAGTTGGCAAAAGAATGATAGTAGGCTGAAAGGTGATTTCTCAGACGAATGCAAGGCCAAACAAGGATTGGTAGATCTTCGAATTGAGATATAAGAAAACAATTCAAGGCTGAGTTAAGCATTATCGACGAAATTAAGAAAGGCGTGTTGAGACGATTTGTGCATGTTAATCAAATGAGTGAAGAAAAAATAGTACAACAGAATTGGTGTGACAAATCCAGTTAAAAATGGAAGCAGAGGAAAAACGAGAAAATTTTAAATACCCAAAATTGATCATTTCAAGAGTCGGAATAATCGACCGTTATGTATAAGGAAATGCATGAATGCAAAAGAATGAAGAAGAAGCAAAGATTGTATACAAAGACAGATTGGTGTGGCGTTCTATTCTCCTCATCTACCCCTCCAGGTATCATATCGCTGATTCTAGTGCACCATTCACTCTGTTCCCAGCATTCACTCTCCTTTCTGTATATTTATCAATCTTTCTATCAAACCCTCAATGATATGTAAATTATCCCCACAACAACTCGCACTTCTAGCTTCAAGTTTCAGATTCGTTAAGTCGACACAAAGAACTCAATAAGTCTTAAATCAGAGCCCCTTTCGAGGTAGGGTCCATTAATCACCGGCAAGGGGTCGGGGATCGAACCCGTGACTGATAACCTGCGGTCCGCGCTCTAATCCATTACTCGGGACGTACGGCCCACCGCGGCTGCGACGTGCCGACTAAATTGTTTTTGAAATTGTGGATAACCCGAGAATTCGAAGGGTATCAAAAAATAATCATTTGGCCATTTTCGGACGACGCACATAACGGAATTGAAGCTCTTAACCCTAGAATACTAAACCATCGTAAAAATTGTGAAGTCAAAATGACGATTCCTGAAAAGTAAACAATATTCACGTCTTTCCTGCGCTCCTTGCTTTAGAGTACTTTAATAATGTACCTACTGAGCCTTTATTTATTTTTTTCATTTTAACGTCATCTTGAGAATGTTACTATTACTACTTAAAAAAAAAGCTTTTAATTATGTCAACAATTTGAGTGTGTCCAAATACTTGTTCACAAAATCTAGATTCTCTCCAATTAAAGGAGTTATTTCCTTTTTTTGACATATCATCAAAGATGAAGAAGAATATAGACTTCCATATTCTTCTTTAACTTTGATGAGATGTCAAAAAAAATAATAGTCTCATTCATTTCGATTAATTTCGTATTTTTAACGAATTTTAAGTAACAACGTCACTCGTAGGATAGTCAATAAATCTAGGGATAATAAATGTATATATATATATATATATATAAATATATATATATATATATATATATATATATATATATATATATATATATATATATATATATATATATATATATATATATATATATATATATATATATATATATATATATATATATATATATATATATGTGTATATATATATATATATATATATATATATATATATATATATATATATATATATATATATATATATATATATGTATATATATACATATATATATTTATATATATAACATATTCTCCTTGTCGTTTTGAAGAGGAAGGCCTAAACCATTTATTCTTTGTTTGCCCAATAAATGACCAAATGCCAACATTTTTTTAAACTCTGGCCCCGCTTATTCCCCTCCCTACAGATATCCATCTCATCCTGGCGAGCAGGAACCCAATTATGTACAGACTTTTAGTTGTTTTTTTTTATTAAATGGAATAAATTTATAGTTTAATAATAAGTCTATCATATTTCATAATTAAGAACAATATTCAATTAACTTGACATTGGCAAATGCAATGTATTTCATGTGCAACGCCATTCTATATTTAAAAAAAAACATATTCTCCATTCTTCCCATGAACGACAACCACACTACACGAATTTGGAAAATCATACATATATGATTAATCACAATGTGTGTAAAGTGATAACTTAACCAGCCGATAAAGGGTCGATTAGTATTATCTTGATCGTTACATGAAGGCAAGGTGATCACTTCTGCGCTCCAAAGACCAGTCCAACGTAATATAAAACAAATATTTAGAGTGTTAAATCGTTAATATTTATTTTCATCACCTCTCTTCCCCCCCCGTGAATCGAACCTGAGATCTCCAGCACGGTAGCTGAACACGCTAACCATTACACCACGGAGGCGGACAAAGAGTCTACACACTTGTGTAAAACTACAGGGGTCCGACCTGGTTAATCAATTTGCTATTCCCATTCGAAACACGCGCAAAATAACTACCACTCTAAGCGTGGAATCCAAGCGCAGCCCGAAACACGAGTTGTACACTGTTCTTTAGATATCTCTCTTCCTGCGCTGGATTTGTGCGGAGAACATTTCGCCGGCGTTAAACGAATCAATAGTTGCACAAAGGAAGCGAACCAGTCCCTCGGGCAACGCGGTTTAGCACTAACAGACCATGCCACGTTCTACGTAGAATCGAGTTACGCTACTTCCATCTGGCGAGACTTGTAAAATATTTTGAGAGCATGAAAATGCAACCGCTAGTAGGTACCTACCACTAAACCTACCATATATTACATTCAAGTTTTGTACTGTGACTCTGGTTTAAGTTTTAAAGTTTATTTTAGTTTTTTGTGGACACCATATGCTCCACCTAGGGAGAGGATATGGTATAAACTGCATTTTACTGCACTTCATCCGCCTTCGTAGTGTAATGGTCAGCACGCTCGGCTACCGTTCTGGAGGTCCTGGGTTCGATTCCCAGAGGGGAATCAAATAAATATGCGTGATTTTTTCACTCTAATATTAATTCAATATTACTCCGGACTGATACCTGAAGCGGAGGGCTGATCACCTTTCCTTCATGTGTTAACGATCAAGATAACACTCTGTCTGTATGATGTAGTGCCCTATGCACCATTGGGGAGTGGATAAGGGTTTGAATGAATGAACTGCATTTTATAAAATAAAATAAAACTATATACATATTTTTTTCAACATTTGTTTTATTTCACCAGTGACCGGGTTGAGTATATAGTTATACCAGTCTGATGATGTCGGACCTGGTATAACGACGAAACCCGGTCACCAGTCAAGTAAAATATATGTGGAAAAAAACTTTATAGATGTTATTTTTTTTATATTAATATTATATAATACAGAAAACATTGCGTTATTATTATAAAGTAAATTATCAGAACGTTCGTCAAAGAGTGGTGACATGATAAATGTTAATTATATTCCAATTCGACGCCAATGGTAAAAAATCTATACCCTATTTAGTCATTTTCCACTCTTCCTAACGAGCAAATTCTAAACATTATTTTCTAAACATCCTTAGTGCATATTGGCCATCGGTCGGACTTATAACGCATGTGATTAATATTTTGTTTAAGTATAAATAATTATGAACAATATAGCTTACGTAGTGGTGTATAGTGTCACTTGTGTCCTGATGTAGTAATGATTGTCCTGACGAAGAGATATATCGTTTTTTGGCCATCGGTCCGACTTATAACGCATGTGATTTATATTTCGTGTAAGGAAAAATAATTATGAACAAAATAGCTTTCGTAGTGGTTTATAGAGTCACATGCGTACTGATGTTTTAGTGATTGTCCTGACGAAGAGACGGATATGTCTCGGGCAGACCAGAATCTAGGTGAGTGGTTATTTACTTGTATTACTAACATTTTGTCACGATATATTGTGCATTGGAGTCTCCAAGCGTTGCGCATTCATGGTACATTATCCCAAGAGACACTTACGAGGAAGGATGCAGCAGTTTAGATGCCGACGACACTGACAAATTTATGTCACCCCAGCGACCAACCGTAAGATGGGAGCATAGAAATTACACACTTGTATCGTCGTTACACATTCCGAAACATCTAAGTCAACTTTAATATTTATTTTCATAATATATGGTAATACTTATTTTTCTTTGTTTATTTGTGTATATGTATTAGGATAAAATAGATCAAGACAATAAAAATAACGCATATAAAAAGAAATCCACATACAATACACATAAGGTGTTTTTTTTTTTTAATTCTGTTTATGAATTTTTAAATAAATGTATATAGCATATGTTTTTAAATATAAATATATAAAAATATTATATATATATATAAATATATATATATATATAAATATATATATATATATATATATATATATATATATATATATATATATATATATATATATATATATATATATATATATATATAAATACATATATATATATAAATATATATATATATATATATATATATATATATATATATATATATATATATATATATATATATATATATATATATATATATATATATTTTATATATATATATATATATATATATATATATATATATATATATATATATATATATATATATATATATATATATATATATATATATATATATATATATATATATATATATATATATATATATATATATATATATATATATATATATATATATATATATATATATATATATTTATATAGGCTTTATCTTTATACTGTGTAAATTTATAATGTCAATAAAAAATATATATTACCGACAAACATCAACAATAAATAATAAGTATAAGTCCCTCTCCAAGCTCTCCAAGTCTCTATGAAGAGAACTGCGAAAATTAAATGTATTAAAATTATTAAAAAACTTTTGTAACCATATTAATTAAATAAATTAAAAAAAAAAAACAATTATAAATAAGCGTAACCCAAATAAACCTTTACACTTCGTTTTATTTCGGAAAAAAAATACAATCTTAGCGAGGCCCTCCCCCCCCCTCTCATCTCCAGAACTCTTTCGTTTTCTGAAATCTGGCAACCCTAACTATAACTGAAAGTTAGAGCAGTATCATTTTGAGTATCATTATACGACGACAAACAGATTATTATTGTTGCAATTATTTTTTTGTAGATAATCTACGCACCTAGAAATTTCTCACGGTTAGTCGTGTAGTTCATCTTGTTTACATTACTTTATTCTACATGTTATTGTTTGTAATTCCTAGATATACATACGTGTTCGTATCATATTAGTATAAATATTTTATTCAAATTATCTTCCTAATAATTATTTTTCTCTCTAGTGTGTCTATTTTGTGCGTTACGCGATAAACTGTCGTATTTTCCGTGTGATATTCGTGGAAGAACGTGGTCCACAACATCCCTTCTGGAATTTGGAACTGGTGAGGATTGCTGCGGTCATCATGTATGTAAGTGGAATTATATATTTAATATTTTTAATATTTGTTGCTGTTGTTGTTTTAATTACTGGATTTTACACGTTTAAATTTGTCTTATTCTAAAATTACGCCACAAATATATAAAACGACAATTATGTACCGTGACTAGAATTAAAAGTTACATCAATGCAATCGAATAATATATTTTGTTAAAATTTCATATTTATGGTGTTCGCGTATACCTTACGTACTCGTGTGTAATGAATAAAGTAATAAATATATAAAATTATATATTATACATAAATAATTTTAACCAAATCACATACGAAATATTAATTAAAATCTCATTCGTTAAAAAATATTTCTTCTAAGGTTACCTTAGTAGGTCGATTTTTCTTTTATTCCTTTACTACTAGTAATCATATATATATATATATATATATATATATATATATATATATATATATATATATATATATATATATATATATATATAAATATATATATATATATATATATATATATATATATATATATATATATATATATATATATATATATATATATTATATATATATATATATATATATATATATATATATATATATATATATATATATATATATATATATATATATATATATTTGTATTTTTTCCATAATGTACCATTCAAACATCTAGCTTTCATCGTTTTGACACACACTTGTCTGTGAGATCGCATTTCGACTGCATAATAAGAATAATAATAATAATAATAAATCATTGAAAAATATGTTTTAAATTATATAAAACGTGGACTCACTTATCGGGGAGATTGAGGAAGTACTCCGGGTAGGGATAAGAAACGCCCACATTGTTGACCAGGACACCGATCTCCAGGCCGGTCAGCTGTTTCTCGATGTGTTCGTAAATGCCCTCCGTCTCCGTGAAGTCCGCCACTATTATCTTGGTCTTCACGTTGAACTCAAGCTCTGAAAAAAAATGAAAATAAATAAAAATTTATGAAAAAAGTTTAAAAAAATAGGTACGGATATTAATTATCACCTGAAATCTCGTTTAGTTTTACGAAAGAAGCTACGTTCACTTTATTTTTTGACACATGGATATTGAGTGCCGGTATTCAACTACATGTAGCGAACATAGAACATAGTACGGCTGTCCAAACTCAAAACACAGTAAGGGACATTTTTTGTAGTACGTTTTTTTTTGCATTTTTGGACTAAGTAGATACTGTTTAGTGCAAAAATTAAAAAAAAACGTACATACTACGAAAAAATGTCCCTTACTGTGTTTTAAGTTTGGACAGCCGAATAGCAGTTCATTACGTAAAACGAGATTTCCGACAATGATTTCATCCTGTATCTACCTGTGAAATATTTTATAAATTTCTTTTATTACACATGTCTTAAGTGATCACTTGTCCAGCCTATGTTAAGTCAAAAGCCCTGTAAATACCCAGACCTTCATTTTATCCTTTATCTATGTTAAGATGTCAAAATGTAAAATAAAGAACAACATTTTGAGTGTGTCCAGATACTTGTTCACAAATCTGGATTTTCTCCAATTAGGAGTTTTTTTTATACTATTTTTTTTACATCTGAACATAAATGAAGAAGAATATGGAAGTTTTTACGGGACTTACGACCGTCATAGGCTGGTTTAAGTGATCACTTTACACACGCGTAACATTCACCAATTCTACCCATGATTGTCAACCACACTACTCAAATTTTTGGAACTTCTATATACATTGTTCAAATACGAAACAAAGTGCTTGAATTGACTTGAATTTCACTAGAAATTGGATGCTTGATTTTTCGCCAATTTAAATCTGTTTATATACTACAGCTGTCTAGTTCACGAATGTCAAATATGATTGACGTACGACGCCATTTGCAAAAATTATGACAACTTCCGGCAAGGTGATTAATTTCGTGCCATCCTGTATATTAAATAAATAAAATATTTAATGTGATATGATAGAAACGGCATTACGATATTAGATCGCAGACTGAACATATTGCGAATTTCAATTCAAAAAATCCCATTAGAGTCGAGAGATTTTCGTATAAGACTGCGGAGCACACCGACAAAGGGCGAATTACTTTTTTTAAGCTTCAAAGCCACTCAAATTCGAAAGCTTCTTCTCCACCCCATCCGCGGCTGGTTCGCACTCTCCGAGGGCATATTGGGAATCCCCTGTATCCCGTACAGGGCGTCATTATTCCGCAGCTTTGTGTGCATATGTAAAGTGTTCCGGGGATATTGAAAGGAATAAATACCAATTTCCGCCGCCACGGCCTCCAGTCGCGACTCGGTCCGACTGACGAGTATGATGTCACATCCTTTCTTCGCGAGCTGAAAAGAATCGTAAAAAAATACTCTGTGAATTTAAATTAATATTTATTTATCAGTATACTGAAAACGTTTACATAGATGTCAATATAAAAGTAAAACTTTTGTAAAGTACCACATTTGAGTTTATTAATGTAAACACGACAAGTTGAGAGAACTATTTAAGTTATCATTAATGTAAGGAAATACATATGTAGTTCTCGACACTAGTCATGTTGACACTCTTCTTATCATTCATCGTTTACTTTGTATCATACCCTTTTGAAAACTCCACATTCATGGTTACATTCCCTAATCAGGTCAACGATAGACTGATGAGGGTTACTGAATAGATATTTCGAAACTGGTATTCGTAAACCATAGTTTTTTAGTGGTATTATACAAAATGAACGATGAATGATAATTATTTATTTATAATTATCTAAATAGAAATATATATATTTATATATATATATATATGTACATAATACATATATTTATATAAATTTCTTGTAAATTTGATGGTGAAAAAAGGTTTCAAAATCAGTTAACAGTAGGAGAAGAAGCTTTTAATGTGACAGTGTACTATGTACAGTGTACTTGTATCTTATGCCAGCATTTTCTTTTTTAAATCAGTTAAACCACAGTCCAGTTACAATATTTATAATATCCTCTGGCATAATCCACTAGTTCAACTATGCACCAACAACTGCAGGTATTTATCAGTTTAAGATTAAGCTCCGACAGACAGTTTTGCTGGTTATTTTGTATCGAGTAATCCGTCGGTCGCGATCGGTCGAGGATCATGGTCCGCCCATTCACAATGCACGACTTGAACCTTAGAGTATGCTTGTACTGAATCCACGACTATAACTCGAACCGGTAAATAACCCGGTTTTGAGCATATTTACCGAAACTCGTCCGGTGGATGTACACAGGGTATGGTTAGGGTGAGTACACCCGCATACTACAGGGTGTTCTGAATTGTTTAAAAGCGATTGCATTTTGAATATGTCCGAAATCACGTTTTGAAGAATAGTTTCCCACTTTAGTTTCAAATATAAAAGGAAAACAAATATGTTTATTTTTTATACAAATACAAATTTGTTTTTTTTTTACATGAATTATTTTTTTTAAATGTAGAAACTTATTTTTAAACTACCGTTTACACTTTACATTGATTAAAAAAAAAAATATTTAATTAAAATTCATTTTTATTTTTTAATAGGTGACATCAATAATTACATCAAATATGTAAAATACATTTAAAATTATCATTCAATTATTTATATAATCTATTTTATTAAAAGTATAAATGTTGAAACATGAGTTGCAAAAATTGAGGAAAAAAATTTAAATCACCAATCAAAATATTTAAATATAAATATAAATATAATTTTGATTTTTTTTTAAATTCATTCATTTACCGGACTCCTCACTGGACAAATGCCAATAACTTCTTTATGCAAACCGCAAAGCTGTAAATCGATGGGACAAATTAATAACGATCAATCATTTCATCAATTCATCAGCTCATAATCTACACGAATAAATCAATTTTATTCATTCGATTTGATAAATGAACTAATTAAACACTCCCTTCATCATTCGTCGTTCACTTTGTGTAATACCACTCAAATAAACACTAGTTCGTAACTACCGGTTTCGGAATAATCATTCCAACATCAGGTCATTCAAATAAAATTATTACGGTCCGATTTTAAAAATTAAATTAAATAAAACTGTAATATTACCATAACGCAAAGTTAACGATGCTTTGAATATACAAAATTTTATCTGATTCTAACCCTTATCCGCACCCAATGGTGCATATGGCACTGTATCGTATCGAAGCAGTGTTATCTTGATCGTTAAATACACGAAGGAAAGGTGATCAGCCATCTGCTTCAGGTACTAGTCCAGGGTTATATAAAATTAATATTAGACTGAAAAATCACTAATAGTTATTTTTACCCTCTTGGGAATCAAACCCCGGACCTTCAGCACAGTAGAAAAGCGTGCTAACCACTACACCATGGAGGCGGACAAAATATTCAACATATAATATAGACAGGCGCCGTGACGAAGTTGGGTAGACGCTAGACTGTGAAACTTGCGTCGCGGGTTCGATCCACGCCAAGTGCAAAATAAATTCAAGAAAGATTTATTTTCATTTGGTCTGGGTGTTAGTGATGTATTTTTCATATCTACCTTCACTATCCTTACTATTTTACCTGCAGACAAGCCTCTAATAAAGGCTTTGCGGGTTATTCCTTTAAATAATAAAATATCATAATAAATAAAATAAAGTAATTATTTAAATAAAAGAGTTCTAGAGAAAGCGTTGTATAATTAAGGGACAATGAATTTGACACATCTCTGACCAAGTCTCAGTGTAGTATCTACATACATAAAGTGTGCTTTGAACATTATTCAATACTTACTGCTTTTGCGTACGCCTTTCCCACGCCATCAGTAGCGCCCGTGATCACTAAAACAAACAAAAATAAATTGTTAGCATCAAAATACAATACTTAATTACCATCAACTAGTCAATTTCTTTAAAAATAAACGATTAATATTGCATTTTCAATTCAAGCAATTGGTATGAAAATTGTAGGTAATATTTGTTTTTAAAACATAAAATATTTGGGAATTAAATATTGCAATAAACTCCCTAAAGCTATTTAAAAAAGAGAAGATAAAAAAATTCTTAAGAAAAAAATAATAACTCTGTGGATCATATTGATATATTATTTCGAGAAATAAAAATACTTTGTGTTCTGATCCACTCACATTTTTATTAACCAACTAGTTTCAACAACAACCTGTTGCCCTCTTCAGGGTTTCATTTATTACTAAATTTATTACTAAAAAAATAATGCCTATTACATATAAATCTTGAAAAAAAAATAGAAAAAACTATTATACCATTAATTATATTTAACATTGAACCTTGAGTGTAAGTCCCTCTCCAAGTACAAGAACTCAGTCTCTCTTTTGGAGAGGCACAGCGAATCTAAAACTATAAGTTTGCCATATGTATAAATGTTTAGAAATTGTATTAGGTTGTACTTCAAAATGTATTTAACTAATTTATAAAAAATAAATAAACAAACCCTTATCCGCACCCCAATGGTGCATAGGGCACTGCGTCATATAAACGCAGTGTTATCTTGATCGTTTACACATGAAGGAAAGGTGATCAGCCCTCCGCTTCAGGTACCAGTCCAGGGTAATATTGAATAAACATGACAGTGAAAAAATCACTTATTTATTTTACCCCCCATGGGAATCGAACCCGGGACCTCCAGAACGGTAGCCGAGCGTGCTGACCATTACACTAAGGAGGCGGACAAAACTAATTTCAATAAATTTAAATAAATAACTATTTTAAATAAATAAAATAAATAAAAATACATAAAATAAAATAGTTTGAGTATTGGGGTCATTTCCTTTTCATCGTTTCTGAACAATGAGAACTGTTGATAACTGTGTAGAAAAAAGGTTACTGAAAAATAAAAATTCACAACATGTGTCCAAATCCTTGTTCAAAAATCTTTTTTTTTCTACTCAGGAGTTATTTTTACAATTTGACATCTCAACATTGATATACATATGTTAAGATATCAAAATGTAATAAAAGTGAAGGAAACCCAGAATTGTGAGCACGTATTTGGACACACCCAAGATGTTGAGAATAAAGATAACTTGTCAAATTATGTAAAACCCTGCATAAAAAATCAATAAAAATCATGTTTTCAGGCGTCTTTCAGTATGTAAAACAATCCGATGAGAATCAGGATAAAAAACATGAATAAGTATATTCCCATTTTAAGATAATCAGTTAATAGATTTATATTATCCACAGACACTTCGTGATGGAATTGCATTTTAATATATTATTAGATTAAAACCAATATTTTTAGCTTTTCCACTTTATTTTTATTTGACCAGCGACCGGGTTTTGTCGTTACCGACATCATCAGACTGGTGGGAGGCTATACAAATTGTTATGTTATATATAAATATATCAAATCATGGTTATCAACTCCTGTCTTGTTTTATATATAACATAACAATTTGTATAGCCTTCCACCAGTCTGATGATGTCGGTAACGACGAAACCCGGTCGCTGGTCAAATAGAAATAAAGTGGAAAAGCTAAAAATATTGGTTTTAATATAATAATATATTATAATCAGTTAAAATAATAAATTTAAAAAATATGAAAATATAATATTTTTCAAGCAAAACTTTCATTTTATTTGACTAGGCGTGGTTCTCATTATAATAACAACTTGAAAAATCTTATTTTCATGCTTATGGTAATAAAAAACGTGTGAAACGTGAAGCGGAAGATTTTCAATAAGTGTGCTCGTCAACTGATTGGAGTGATGTGAAAAAGTGAAATTTTCCTTAGAAATACAACGTTCTAAAGGTCTATTCTATCAAATTTGTATGAGATTATTTTTTTAATATAAGTTTTATAATATTATGTACATTTATTTTCGTTGTCGTCGGGTTTAAGACTCCACTTAAACCCGACGACTCGCAGTTCGTATTTGATCGCAGTTTAAAATTCGGGATTGATAAGTATATGTTTGTAATTTTTACTATCTAAAATAAAAGGAATGAAAGAAAATTGGGTAAAAAAACTCGATCGTTGTTGGTCTAGTATCGTATCCATGATTTTGATATTTTTAGTATAAAAATTGCATGTTAGAAATTTTCAAAGATTGAACGATATTTTTTATGTAATATTGGTCAATAATCGTAAAAATATATGTATATCAATCATCGTTCGTCAATCTGACGTTTCATGAACTATTAAAAGCATAAAAAATACAATTAACATAGAACTATTAAAAATTTATATTTATTGTCGTTGAAATAAGAACTAAACTGGGCTGCGTTCAAAATTTTAAGCTCATTAGAAACAGAGCGATGGTAATTTACAAGATACAAAATATTTTTAACTGGGTGAAGATAGGATCAGGTTAAACTCTTTCTTGTATCAAAACATGTTTTTATTTTACACATATAAATTAACATCCGCTTAACGCAAGAGACGTATTCCAGCAAGTTCTAGTGCTAAACGGAACAGCGTTAAACAATGTCATGTTAAAACATAAACGCTTATTATTAAACGTAGGAAAACGATATCAAACGCGCTGTTAGTAAAAAAGCAACAAAACCGTTTGCTATTTCTGGATATCCCAATACTACCGCGTAATACTGAGATAATATTATAAACACTAGTTTTTTTGCGTCAAAAAATATGTTTATGTACATTTTTTAAGCACAATAAAGATAACACTTTACATATTTTAAACACCTACGAGATACAAGTGATATTTAAATAAAAGAGTCGTTGAATGTCTATTCGTCTGAGTAAGTGAAAGTTCGAGGAAAGTTATGAAAGTTTAGCAGATCATCGTAACTGCAAACAGTTGTCATAAAACGCCGTCTATTAAATAATAATATCAATATGAAAGAATTCGAAATAGAAATCAGCATTTAAATTTTTCAACGAATCAGTAAAATAACTGTTAGTCTATAACTGAGAATACTTATATACATTTTTAATATATATGTATGTATATATATATATATATATATATATATATATATATATATAGATATATATATATATATATATATATATATATATATATATATATATATATATATATATATATATATATATATATATATATATATATATATATATATATATATATATATATATATATATATATATATATATATATATATATATGTATAAACAAAAAAAAATGTAAATCTGAGTATACAAGGTTTATGACCTGTCATGAGCTTGAGTGATCACTTTAATTCGCCATTCTACCCATGATTCCTCAAAAAGTAAAGTGATCACTTAACCAGCCTATGACAGGTCATAAGCCCTGTAAATACTCCATAATCTTATTCTAATTCTTAGTCTAATCGGTCTACAGCCGTGTAAATACCCAGAATTCCATTTTCTTCTTCATCTCTTTTGAAACGTCAAAACATTATTTTAATGTATTTCTAGAGAATGTAGATACCCCCTTTGTAGTTATCGCGGTGGAGTACTCATACTTTATATAATATTTCATATTATAATTCTACCATTTTTCATGGTATGGCTCGGGTCTAACGTTGCAATATAATCGGACCACAGGGGATTCCTCTGGCTTTCTCGAACCCCCCATAAATTCTCGAAATGACAACTTCTCGTGGCACGATAAACAGAAGGCAATAAGATTCACACTTATAATTCGATAGCGTGGGTGCATTTCTAAAATCGTATAATTTAAATTAGAAAACCACTGAAAATATACAGGTAACAAAAAAACAACATTGAAATATTGTAAAATATCATAAATCGATACGCATTTGAAAACATGATTGCTCAAAAGCTACTTTAAAAAACATTTCTAAAATTAGTTTAACCCATTATTTAATTATGGACGTTAATGGTAAATATGGTACTTTTGTTAGAAATAAACCCTCACGTAAAATTTTTAATAAATATTACTAATTATACATTGTTTAAAACACACAAATTCAAAAATAATGAAATGTTAAAATGTTAAAACGTAGAATAATGGGTAGAATTGGTGAATGTTACACGTGTGTATCGTTTAAACCAGCCTATGACGGTCGTCAGCCCCGTGAATGCCCAGACTTCCATATTCTTCTTCATCTAAAAACAAAAACACTTAAGGCACTTAAAAAAACACTTAATGGTAATCAAACTCCCGTTTGATTACCATTTAATATTTCTTAATTATATATACAAACCCTGTAAGCGAACTCCCTCTCTAAACACGAGCAATCTGCTTTCTTAGTGAGGTAGCACGTAAAAAAAATAAAATAATAATAATAATAAAAATATGTAACTATGTTGATTATTATGATAAAATATGTAACTATGTTGATTACTATGTTGATTGTAACTATGTTGATTATTTTTTGCCATACAATGTATCTTTGATGAGATGTCAAAAAATTATATGTTAAAACGTGTTGACAATATAATCATCAGAAACGAAAATGCGGGACGTCTAAATTTTAGACTCTAAAATATAAACAATAACATTTACCTTATACTATAACTAATATTCAGAACTCCAGTTAAAATTTAACCTCTAAACGAAAACAAAAAGATACTATGCCAAGCATCACATTGTGTATAATAACAGTAAAAGGTAAGCCACTCAGAGTTATATACCCGTACTCGTACAATTTGTGTATATCAGGTGTATAATGATAAACTGTGACTTGATATTCAATATTATCCAGTGCTTTTTTATTTAAAAATATGAAGAAAAAAACGCTTTTAAAGATAAGCCACAGTGTCTGAGAGAAAAGAGTATTCAAAATATATAAGGAAAATAGTACCGTTAGCCAGTGACGGCGCATAAATATCAATTATATTTCAATTATTATGATTTTTTTTAATCTTTATTGACGCCTATCCGCACCTAGAATGTGATCGACGCAGTTTTGTGCAAACACGGGTACGAAAGTTATTCAGCTGAGCTACGATAATCTATATTATCAGCTTTGACAAAGGGATACAAGTAGAAATATCAATGCATTGATAGGATAGAGGTGTTTTATGCATATACAAGTTCACTACGAAATGAGTATCCCAAGCGATGCTTACTTTTCCTTACAAATATTCCTTTATTCAGCCTTTGATGTTAATGCCCTTTTGGATAAAATATAACACTTCGATCGGTTGAACGTTTTACTGACCAATTTTTACCATTAGATTTTTCATAAAATTTGGCGATCGTATCTGTAGTGGATAAAATGAAACACACACGGTGACTCTTGGATTAGCAATCCTGTTCCTGTTTTCACTTCGTCTGTCCTTTATATGCATGTTCCCTGCAGCAGTAGTACGAATTTATTATTAGTGACGCTACGCAGCTGGAAGCAAATGATTATAAGTAGTTTTATATATTTAAGTATTTTACAGCCAAGTTTTTGACTGGGTATGCTCAGCTAAATTACGACACAAGTGAGAATGAAATAAGTGCTGTAATTTCATATCAATCCTACATAAAAAAGGTTGATATAACTGATTAGTGAATGACGTATTTGAAAGCATACGATTCTTAGTTATGTTATTTATCGTTTCGGCATTCACTTTGCGGTAAAACATGATTAAATTAAAAATAAAACAATTGATTTTTTACCACTTGTGTATTATATTTTAACTACTAATTTTGGAAGCTACAGATGCTTCCATCCAGGGGTTTAAATATAAACTTGATTCTTAGTTCTTTAAGTATTCTATAAGCAAGCCTTTGCCTGGATATGCTTAGCTCAATTTTGACACAATTGAAAAGGAAAAAAAAACTTCTAAGAACGCTCTTTTTTTCATCATTCTTTCAACTCTAATCCTGTATTAGTTTAGTATCTATTTTACGCTATTAATGCAATTCAATACCAACTTTTTATATTCACAATTTAATCTCAGAAAAAAATAATCGATTTTAAAGGTTAAGGAATTTTCTGGAAACGCCCCTGGAATATTAGTAATACCCGAGTACGTATAGAGTGTTCACAAAGTAAGTAGATGGGCATTGAAAGTAAACGAAATGTGGCACTCGGTGCCCGGGACAAAAGTAACAACACAACGGCAGATGTGCCAGCACTTTCACAATCCAGTTTCTGCCTTCAGCTGCTGTATCGGGTGCCACGAAACGAACTAAACCAACCGGTATGATCGATAATCCTGAAATTATCCGGAACATTGGTCTGTATGTTCCCGATAGTTACCTAAGACAGCGTCGGCATATATTGTTTCACATTCCTATATACAGGACCAACCTGCCGATGGTTATGCCTGTAGGAAGAGCTACCGCTATGTTGAACAATATCTCATTGGATATTGATCTGTTCCATGTGTCTGAAGGAGTTTTCCGAAGTGGGATTCTTCTACACCTTTAACAATAGTATCCTCGCTTTTTTTCTATTTTTGTTAATGTATACGATTTCAATTTAAGTTTGTAAAATGTATATTAACTATAAATAAATAAATTTAAAACGTTTTAAAAGGTAATGGTATTTCGGTGGGGCGTGGAACTTTCCAGATGAGATGGCAAATAAAGGTTTTCCAGTCAAGTTTGCCGGTCTCTAAAGGTAAAGTATTTCAGTACCATTTTTTAAAGAAATCTACCAGAAATAAAAATTTTAACTACGTACAAATCTATTTTTTTCTCACGATTGATGATTTTTACTCCATTTGGTGGTAAATTTCCTGACATCCAAATTCTCATCTTAATAAAAAGTTCTAAATTTACAAGTAAAAAATCTGGATTTAAATAACTACATGATGTACCAAAATCCAGCGTTTGTGAACAAATAAGTTTTAACTTACTCAAAATTGACTGGTTTAGATAAGAAAGAATGGTAGTTTAAGGAAAGCTTTTATGAAATAGAAACTCTTTTATTTGTATTTGAGGTCCGAATCCTGGATTATATTCACATATCACAATATAACATAGATGTCTCTTGTGAACTCTCACATACTGTGTTTCGAGTTTGAGCTATATATTAACATAGAAGTTTCAAGAATTTGAGTAATGTGGTTGCCAAACATGGCTAGAATTGGCGAATGTTACGCGTGTGTAAAGTGATCACTTAAACCGTCCTATCACTGTCGTAAACCCTGTAAATGCCCAGACTTCCATTTTCTTCTTCATCTGTTTTGAGATGTTAAAAATCAATACTTCTTTTGTTTTTTGACATCTTATCAAAGATGAAGAAGAATATTCAAGTCTGGGCATTTAAGGGGTTGACGACCGTCATAGGCTGGTTAAAGTTATCACTTTACACACGTGTAATATTCACCAATTCTACCCATTATTGACAACCACACTACTCAAATTCTTGGAAGTTCTATATATATATATATATATATATATATATATATATATATATATATATATATATATATATATATATATATATATATATATATATATATATATATATATATATATATATATATATATATATATATATATATATATATATATATATATATATATATATATATATATATATATATATATATATATATATATATATATATATATATATATATATATATATATATATATATATATATATATATATATATATATATATATATATATATATATATATATATATATATATATATATATATATATGAACCAATTTTGAAACATTATTCTTGAATCACTGGAACATCACTAGAGACATCTATTGGTGAGATCTGTCAAAAAATAATATGAAAATAACTCCTGTAATTGGAGATAATCCAGATTTTGTGAACAAGTCAAAATGTTGTAATATTTATTTATTACTTAAAACTATAAAAAAAATTGGTCCACTAGTCTTACCACACCGTATACCATTTCACCCGAGACATCGTAGTATTGGGTATCACCACCACACCCACACACGCGAGCTAATGTATCAGCATAACGGGATCCGTTGTGGCCTAGTGACTAGTAGGTGGCAAGCGCGGGAGACGAGCGCGAGTTCAATACCCGGCTCGGCCACTGCTCGGCGCATTCAATACACGCGAGCAAGGTCTGAATCGCAAATTCAAAACCTAAATTAATTAATAAATTCTCAATTATTGTAATTAACAACCATACAACGAATGGATAACGTCAAGTCGACGATCCAGCTAATAATCTAGAAAGTACAATTAACGATTGATTTATACTACTGGTACTTCCATGGCTGGAATACAGCGAAAAGATAAACCGTAAACTGCTTACCGTTTATAAATTTAATACTTTTGGACATTTAATGTTATGTAAAAAATTCTAGATTTAGCGTTTAATTTGTAGAACTCCGTTTTAATTTATATATTAAATGTTAAAATCAAACACTGATTTTTTGAGTTAATCAAATTGTATTTTATTGTTAAAAAACACATTATAATAAATTTTGTTACAATTGTTTCGCTTTGTTATGACATTTTCAAACGAGTGACATTCGTTTGAAAATGCCATAACAAATGTCACAAAATTTATTTTCATGTGTTTTTTAACAATAAAATAGTAGACTCAAAAAATCAGTGTTCAACGACTTTGACATTTTCAACCGGTTGTCGATTACAATTGTCAGGAAATTAACAATAACGAAAATATAATTGATGAATATTAGTTTTTACCGAATATATGTAAAAATTATCTACACGTCATTGTTTGGGCGTTATCTTTTAATTTCAAAGGAAATATGTATAATCTATGAATACTAGTTTTTACCTAATATATCCTAAAGTTATTTCTACACTGCGTTCAGTGTTGCCTGACTCTTTTACTTATTTTAAATTATATTATGTATCAACATTAACTCAGAACCTGCACTCTACCTCAAGGTTTTGAATAAAAATAAATATTCAGTATAAAATACGAAAAACTTGTCAACTAATTAAATAAAACTAAAATCATCATACCACGGGGACAAAAACTATTATTCATATCGTAATTGTTTTATTACAGCACCCAGTAAAATTAAATTACAAAATGAAATGTGTTTCGTATCCGTCTTTTGTAAAATTTTGCTAATTATAATAGAGACCGCAAAGTTAGAAAATTCGCCGTCGTGAAATTGTTGCAAAAATATACATGCTATCTTGACAAATACATTGAGTAATTTAATAAAATTAAAAGTGTAATTTAATGGGAATAATATGGATAACTTGCAGAACGCAGTAACCCACCTCCGTAGAAAGTGCAGAGAACCGGTTAAGCGGGTTTCCCTTTCAGCGATGCATCAATTTCTAAAAATTTCGTACTAATGAGTTTGTTCGATGACCCGCGCGCTAACGGAACTGTTACATTGATACATATAACGGACACATCAGTTCACCAACACTCTAATTACCAACCAGAGAAACCGGTTAAAACGTTTTCGTATATTTCATTGCCAATTCGCTTTTCAAGTTTATCAAAACACGTGGTAATTAGAGAGAAACCGGTCTTAATTTTTCTTTTACTATCCAAAAATTTTATTTCGTGCTGTCTGTATCCGGTCACGCATTGCTGTGGCTCAGTCTGATTAAATCGAAAAAAAAGAGAAAGCAAACGTTTCGTATAAAAGCTATTTCACAATGCTTATAAATAAACATATAATCTTTTGCAGCCGTCAAAAGCAATGCTTATTTTTGCGTGTGTTGCTGTCAAGTTGAACAGACGGCGCTGCCATTGCATTTAAAAAGGTTGTGATAAAAATATGTTTTACCTGTCACAGGTATATAAAAACGCAATTCATGTAGTTAAAAATAGGAACAGAGAGGGACCGAGGAAATCTTATCAACCGCTCATTTGTCGGAACTACAATCCGTAGAAAATTCCGTTATTTTTTCACTAATTCGCCAGAGATAATGATAGATAAAGAGTGCCTCCGTTAAAAATTCAAATTCTTCCGATGAGAAATCTCAACGTCAATCACTGGGATGATCAATTAGTTGCGTCAACGACCGTTATTTACGCAGCATTGACAATCTCACCGACCGTTCCGTGGGTACCTTGTGGTGTCCAATGAGCCGTGGCAATCGCGATACCGTTACCTCCATCTCCGGGCGAAAGTTCCCGTCAACTTGACTGTGCCCTTTGGGTCGCAGCCAGCAAGCGGCGACCCAGTTTCTGCCACGTACTCGCAGCGCACAATACAAGTAACCGGGTGCCACAAGCCGTGACAGTGAAAGTTTACAGAATGGCCAGCGCCTGCCTTTGCATACTATCTATATTGAAAATCTTCAACGGGATCGGATTCTGCGCTCGGTTTGAACTAGATTCAACAACTAAAATCATTATTATGAACACCTAAAAAACATAAAACAATATTTGCAGATTTAATTTAATTTATTTATTTTTGATATATACGGTACTATTGTACCATTTACATAAAAAGAATAAAAGAACACATCAATTCATCAAGTTGTTTTAAACTACTTACATGTTATGAATGTTATATAAAGAATAAAACTAAAAATAAAAAAATAAAAAATATATAAAAATAAAATATTATATTGAAAGTAAACAATAACATAAATAAACTAAATTTTCATTCAAAACGTGACATTCTCTGGGCCAGGAATAAATTTGTTAATGCTAATTTACATTTATGAAGCGATATATTGTATTTATCTTCAATAACAGTAAAATTTTAATTAGGTTTTAAATTTTGAATTAAATTAACAGTATTTACAATATTTTGAGTGTGTCCAAATACTCGTTCACAAAATCTGGATTATCTCCAATTAGAGGAGTTATTTTTGTATTATTTTTTGACATCTCATCAAAGATGAAGAAGAATATGGAAGTCTGGGCATTGACGGGGCTGACGACCGTCATAGGCTGGTTAAAGTGATCACTTTACACACGTATAACATTAGGACCTCACATACTTATAGTAGAGTTTCTGCTCAATAAAAAGCTTCTTTTCATCTTACCAACAGATGTCTCTAGTAAAGTTCTAGTGATTAAAGAACAATGTTTCGAAATTGGTTCATAAATATAGGACTTCCAAAAATTTGAGAATCAATGTGATTGTCAATAATGGGTAGAATTGGTGAATGTTAAACGTGTATACAGTGATCACTCAAACCAGCCTATGGCGGTTGTCAGCCCCGTATATGCCCAGACTTCCATATTCTTCTTCATCTTTGGTGAGATATCAAAAAATAATATGAAAAGTAAATTTATTTTATAAAACTTCAAAAAAAAAAGTAGAGGCCACCTTAAAATCAAATAGATCGTGTTATGAAGTATCGCAGAGGCCATTTTAAAATTGAGACAAAGTACCCCAAATAAACGGCATAATTCAGAATAATTCACAATAATTAAGATAAAAATCTCGGGCGCTTTTTGGGAGCGTTTTGTGCGGAAGTTTGCGCCCGCAGCGGGCCAAGTCGTACATTAATATTTATGAAAAGTGACTTGCTAAGTCCGCCGCAGAAATATAACTAACTGCGTGTTTAGTGAATTATTACCGAAACCGCGGCGCGTGCATATTAATTGGACCCGTTGTTCTATGTACAACGGTACATTTTATTTAGGCCCACCAATTAAAGGCAGATGGAAAATAATCATTGTTATTTGTGACCTATTTCAGAGATTTTTTGGGAAAATTAAAACTTCTTCTTCTTCTCACCCTTATCCGCACTCAATTGTGCGTAAAGCACTACATTGTATTAATGCAGTGTTATCTTGATCAAGGCAAAGTGATCACTCCTGCACTTCAGGGACCAATCCAGGGGAATATTAAATAAATATTCGAGTGTAAAATCAACAATATTTATTATCACCTATCCCCCCCTAGGAATCGAACCCGGGACCTCTATTACGGTAGTTAAACACGCTAACCGTTACACTGTGGAGGCAGATTACAACTTGTCCAAATGAATTATAATTATTTCACCAATTCTTATGACAAGCGCATATAGTATTGACAATATTTTGATTGTGTTTCAAATTAATAAAGATTTTTTTTAATCAATGATATCTTTAATTTAAAATTAACTTGATAAATACTTTGTACTATCCTTCAAATCAATTATGACACGTGTATGTATCAATGCATTCCGCATCAATCTAAAACACCGTGATAATTCAAAATGACGCGGAATGCATTGAAACACGAATAGATCCTGCAGTCACTTTGTTGTACAAATTTTACTTGGTTAAATTTTACTTACCACTTATTCTTAAAATACATGTATACTTTGCCACGTATTTCGATGCATTCAGCATCATTATCAAACACAGTTTTATGTTTGGTATGGTATTTGATAATAGTAGTAAATGCAATGAAACACGTGTTATAATATATGTTTAATAAATAGGGGGATATACCAAGTAGAATTTGATTGCCACACTCGAAATTAAAGAAGCATTGTTAACATCATGTTTAATTTATCTCGGATCATTACGCGAATAATACGTACAAGCTTAGTAACAAAAATTATGACGCGTGTGATAAGAAAATATTAAATACTTATGAATGATTCATACAATACATCAATAGTCATAGATTGCTCAGTCTACATCGTACGATATTTATAAAAAATAAGTACGTTTTTATTTTATTTTACTCTTTTTTTTTTTTTTTTCAGATTTATTTATTTTAATGATACAAAGAATTATGTATGATATTTCTGCTTCGCCTACTCGTTTGTAGACAAAACCGATTACTGACATGTTCAAAGTTTTTTTTTTCTGTTTGCAGTGGAAAAGAAAATCAATATAATTAAGCAAAATTAAATTAAAATAGTAATCAATAATATAATACATATTCACTAGGTATAGTAAATACATGTTTAAAAATCTATAAATATACCGATATTTTTTCGTAAATCACAGTAAATGGTCTTATAAAAACAATTGTTTTCCATATTTAGAAGAGAAAGAGTCCTAATTCTTAAATCACTTGGAAATATAAAATGTACATAGCTAAAAATGACGACAAAATTTAATTTCTTTTCTGTGAACTATACGTTTTCCAGTTTTTTTTTTCCAAATTTACGTAAAACTTTTTTTCGTTCATTATGTTTACTTATTTCCATCTTTATAGAAAACTATTACTTTTTCATCGCAATTTTTTATTATATTCTTAACGTTTTATTTAAAAAATTGTATGGTTTAAATTCTTGGCGCATACTGATAATAAAAGATTATATAATATGAACTTATTACCAAAGTATATTTATCTTGTTTATTGATAAGCAAGTATCAAGATAGTTATATTTATTTAAGTGGAGAGTTGGCGATCGTGATACATAAATTATATTTTTAATTATATTTTTTTGGTAAATACTACGTTTCCTTAAAATCTATCGTGACACGTGTTTCGATGCATTCTGCATCATTTTCAAACACCGTGTAGGTAATGTATGAAACACCGTACTTGTATTTACCGTATAAAATTTAAATTTAAAATGGATAGATATTACGACAAAGCGACTGCAGAATCAATTAATGAAATGAATGGTATTTTAACAAAAAAATTATTTAATTGCATTTGCGCCCTTCGTATAATTTTGAAAGTCATAAATTTTGTAATATGTTGTTGAAGTGAAAAAAAGGTGATTGAATTGAACTGGCTAGACTAGTACTTAACCAAGTTGAATGAATGAGTTTAGCAAAAGCTGTAAAACTCCAATTCTCGGTTCTAAAGTTGAAAACAATTCACTGCCAACAAAACGAGTACTTACCACTGCAGAGTACGTAATTGTCTATTAAAGTGATTGATTTTTTAAAATTAAATTAATAAATCTAAAAATTATTAGGTATTGAAAATATCTTCCCCTTTTGTATTTAAATAGACTACAACTAGTGTTAAATTTATCGTCAAGTACAAGAAGGCAACATGATAAGTTTTGCCTTACATATTATTAGATACAAGTATGTAGAAATGAAATATATTTGATAAGATTCGTATGATATAAGTGAAAGAAATGTGAAGAATATTTCTGCAATTTGGAAAAAAAAATAAGGAGAAATTTTTGAATAGCGTAACGACAAACGAGTTACAATGTGTTTTCAATGCATACATATCTTTTAAGAAAAACATGCGAATTTCAACTGCCTTATATAAATTAGAAGTTTTAATGTTCTTTCTTCACTCATTTGTTCCACACGCCCAAAGCATACCAATGCACCTCTCTTGATTTTATCGATAATGATCATATTACCCTTGCATTCTTTCAAGAGTAAGATGTCACATTTGAAGGGAAAAAAAATTATCACAACCATAATTTTTATGTGTTTTAACAATAGAATACAATTAAATAGACACTAAAAATTAGTGTTTGATTTAACATTTAATGTAAAAATAAATTTTAGAGTGATAAAATCATTTATATTTATTTGACCCCTCCACTAGGCATCAAACCCTGGACCTCTAGTATGGCAGCCGAGCGTGCTGACCGTTAATCACACTATGGAGGCGGAAAAAGAATCAACGAAGTAATAATATTATTTATATAGCTTTGATTTATGTTAACTTGAAATAAAAGTACATAATAGAATATATACATATTTATTCCTACATGCGTGGACTAACCTCTTAAATTATTTATGTAATACAATGGGCATAGTACAAAAATCAAAAGTCGACGTTTTTAAATAAAACGCTCATTGTCGTATTTTATATAGTCCATATTCCATTACTATTGTTTTATTATGTAAAATGGGATCGACACATGGACATCGGAATATTGGGATCTAGTTTTCAATCACATATATTTACATTTTTCTATAATATATATTTAGAGGTGACATTGTCGTTCCTATCTCACAAAAATATGGTAATGCTTATATTATTACAAACAGTATATTAAATCGCTTTTTTATGAGTGATAAATGTCGTGTGTGTATGTGGCAACCAAAATAAATATAATACCCATTAAAATCGAACTATAGGGTCATTACTGTAAATGGCATTTTTTAGGAGTCTATAAGTATATGAAAAAAACGACGATAAATGAGTAAATTGCATAAAATTTTTATTTATTTCTTTAAAAAAATTTTACACAATACAGCTCGAGACAATTACAGTGTAAATGATGATAAAAAAAACATAAACAAAAAGAAGAAATAAAATTATGAATTAAGGTTTTGCTCAGTAAATACCACTACATCAAAAAAAATTAATGAGGTTTAATGTAAATGATGAATAAAAGAAGGTTGATCATTTAGATATTGCAATAAGTTGTAATATTACAAAAATAAAAAAATAGTTAAAGACTAAACACAAAAACAAAGCGCATTAAATCAATTTTGTTTCCGCAAAAAGCAAGTTATGTTAAGCTGTGATATTGTTCAAAAAGATACATTTTTACGAATAAAGGTTGAAAAAAACAATATGCAATAAATGCATACAAATATAATACATATCAACAAAAATATTTGTTGATTTACACGCACCCCTACACTATTTATTTCAACACCGGATGTCGGCGAGTCTTTTGATCTTCAGTGTTATGCGTACGGCGTAAAAAGGAGTTGGACATTGAGCGAGCAGCATTTACTCATTAGTCATTTAGTTAGTGATTTTTAGATAAAATCCGAGAGATATTTTCGTCGCCCCAAGTTAAAACAATGGCACAGAGTGTTTATAAATTTTCAAACACATTTTATTTTTTTACCATTCATGTTTTAATGCTATTTCTGGTAAAGTCCTGGTAACCAAAGGGTTAAAGAAAAAGGGGTAATTTTTTTTAAAAAAAAACAATTTTCTTGTAACACCTGTATCCGTACATTTAAATTAGTGCATTGGTCATTATTTAAAATTATTTTAATGAGTCCAAATTGTAAAATTGGTGATTTTGTTATTGCAGACTAAGAATTTCATAATTAGCCAATTTCAAAATATGAAGACAGTTTTTTTTTTCAATTTATCATTTGTCATCATTTTTAATTGATTCATTCTTTAAACAACAGCAAAAATAACACAAAAGAACGATTTTACTTCCTTATTTTTTATTTGCTGATACTTATACTTTGTGTCACATTTCATAACTTATAAAACTGAATCATTGTTTTTAAATACTTTTATTTTTTTCCAACCAATGTACAAGCATCTTGTCATCTTCCGGGATGGATATGTATTAATAATAAAACAGAGAAATATTCGTAGTTACTCAATATGGTGAAAAATATTGCTGACCGAACTATGAATATTTCTCTTTTTTAAGATGAATACACATCCATCCCTGAAGATGACACGGTGCTTTTCAAAACCGGTTGGAAATAAAGTATAGAAAATAAAAGAGGTTAATAATAATAATAGGATTATCATAAGAAAGAAAAGTAAAATACTGAATTGATGAAGAGTTCGAAATTAAAGATTTTTTATGTAATACATAAGTATTGCGAGAACGTGTTTGCACACCTGAGAGCCTAAACTATTGGCATTATTCTCCTTTATTTTTTCCATAGAACTTTCTTTTCCCCCTCCACTTCTTTTCCCAAATAACAATAATGTCCCGTACGCTGACCTTTGCACTCGTTATTTGCATCTTATTTTCTTTCATATTTGAGTGTCTTTTTCTCTTCCATAGTGTAGTGGAAATTGCTTTTGTCATAAATGCTGGAGCACCCGAACACGATTCCCAAGGTTGTTAAATTAACGAGTGATTTTCATCAATTTTCATTTATCAATATCATCTATAACTGGTACTCAAAGCGCAGATCACGTTGATTTTACTTAGTTTATTCGATTCAATACAGTGTTTAAATTATGCAGTGCCCTTTGCATCATCTGGTTTGGATAAAGGCAAATAAAAAAATATATTTAAGTGTGGATTACCCTGCCTTCTTGTTATTCTTATCGATTTTACACAGCATTTCCAATTCAATTGGATGAAAAAAATAAAAGCAAAATATTTGTAAGTACCTATCTTGTAATTTCTCTACGTGTATGAAAACACTTTTTTTCTTTTCCTTTAAGCCATGATGACAATAAGCAGGAATAATATGTCTTTAAGTATATTATTAGAAAATAAATTTCATTTTGTATTTTTCAAACATCAAAATGAATTGCAAAATTTTCAGCGCCTGCGCAAACGGTAATACACCAGATGTGAATATTATTAAATAAAAATAAGTTGTACTTACATGCCCATTTTCCAAGTTGTTTGAAATTGATTTTTCTAGCCCTTGGCGACAAGAAGTTCCTGTAAACATATCGGAAAAACCTGTCCACTATATAACACCCGAGTACTGTTAGTGATATAATCCCGACCTTTTCAAGCCCGGTGTACGCCATTGCAACGCGGTAGCAAACTAAGCAATGATAAAAAAGGTAAATTACAGTTTTGTTGATAGATTAGCGGTGTCGCCCGCGCGCGGTTTAGATAATGCGTATGTAGTGCGGAAAGAAAGTGAAAATGGCGGGGCGTTTAGGTTATGTTGACAGCGAGAGGACAATGGCGGAGCATGGCGACTCGGGCCGTGCGCGCGCAGCGAGAATGTGCGGAGAAATGGTGCGCGTGCGCGGCGCAAGTGAAAGAGAAAGCCGGCGGAGAAAGCGCGCCGCGGGGGAAATGGGCGCGAAAGAGATCGCGAATATAAAATGGAACGGCCTGTCAAATAATATTGCCAGGTGTGGCGAACATTCTTGCAGAAATTCGAAATATTTTTGTCCCCATGAATCGTCACTATTTCAAGTACATATCGTAACTATCTACAAATGCTAAAACTCACTCTTCTAAAATTTCCTTTTTTTCTTTTATAAATTCTAATTTTATCTGAAATGTAAATTCGGAAAGGTAATTTTTTAATGGTCACATTGTATTTATATGTCGATAAAAGGCATGGAATTAGCTATATGGAAACTAAAACAAATGAAGATGTTTTAATATAAGGGAAAAAAAATACCTTACTAGAAAGAATAAAATTTAAAAAAAAACAAATAAAAGAAGATTATCAGACGTAGTCTACGACAAGAAAAGAAAATAAATAAATATGGTAATAAAGTGATAGGAAGCTGATTTTTCACTGAAAATTGATACATATATTGGTATTGTATAAAGATAACATCGTGATATTGATATCGTGTAAATTGTAAATCAAAAAATATCTTTACACGTGTGTAAAGTGATCACTTAAACCAGCCTATGACGGTCGTAAGCCCTGTGAATGCCCAGGTTCCCATATTTCTTAGAATTCTTCTTCATCTTTGTTGAGATGTCAAAAATGGTGAAAAATGACTCGATTTATAATAATTTGATACAATCCATATTTGTGAACAACTATTTGGACGCAAAATGTTGTAAAAAATATCTGAAAAAAAGGTTGTCTATATATGTCAAAACAGCATCACGATGATTATGCGCTATATCGAGGAGGGAACATCGCACATAAATAGAAAGGAATTCTTGCCACTTCATAAGCGAATGTGGTAAATTCACACAGTGTGCAATGTAAATGAAATAACTTTTCTAGTTGTGTGCTGTAACTTAATAAGAATTATTTATAATATTGTCGAAATACGCTTCATCCAAAATTCAAGGTGAAAGTCTAATGGATAAAGAAAACTTTTTACAAAGGAAATAATGGCGTTAAAAATGCTCTTTTCTAAAATAAATTTTACTTTATTTCATTTTTATCATTTTTGGTGGTTGTGTGCTAAGAAAGCGGATATTGAAAATCATCATCACGATTTCTATATAAAGTATATATTTTGAATAATGTCAAAAACATATTGAGGTATCTCCATAATATTAAATATGATATCCGTTTTCATAAAACAGTAATAAAATAATTTTCTATCATTTAACATCAAATTTTATCTAGTGCTAATCAAAATTACTGTACTAAATTCAGTTGGCTTGGCCATGTACTCCGCATGCCTCCTGAAAGCCTTAATCAAGCTTGCCTCTTTTACAAGGCATCAGGTTCGCGCCGCCTAGAACGACCACTGCTGACAATCGGCAGTTCTCGTCAGAACTTCGGGAAGCGGATCTGACTTGGGAGGATGCAAGAGCTGGCAGCCGACAGAAAAGCCTGGAGACAGTTTGTGGACTCCATATGCTCCACCTAGAGAGCGGATATGGTTTAATAATAATAATAATAATCTAAATACATCTTTTCACCTTACAGTGAAACATTTGCTGCTAAAATTTATTCTGTATCAGGTACAGTGCCCTATGAATCATTCAACATACATAGATGCAGAAAACGTTTAATATTGATCGTTAAAGTAGTAGTATCTTTATCGTTAAGATCTCATTTCTTTAAACAGAATTAATGTAATATACCTCGCTTTGCGCCTAGACATATACACATATTCACATCAATCGATCCACTGCAAAAAGTGAAAAAAAAATGTCATGTGGAGCGACGTGTGTGCGTGTGTAATTCTGCGAAGTGCCTATATAAAAAAAAATAATGTCAATGTTTATCATAAATGTGTTAAAAAAATATATATAAATTAAAATCCAAGGATCTTTGTTTTCGTATTTTAATTGATCCATATTCCATATGTTGGTCAATATGTTTTTGTTGGGGGGTAATTTTATCCTAGTCGGAATACTATACGAAATCAGGCTATGAATATTCAGGAGGGAATGTGAACGAATTTTCATTACAAGAGGTTGTTTATCCAATAATTGCATATTATCAGAAATTTCCTGCATCCTACTGACTGAAATTTTCCTCTTTATTATGAAAACATCCTCCATTATGATATGGGAAAAAGCCACAACAGCAGGGTTTCCTAGCTATCCAAAGGCATCGGTTTTAAAAGTCTATAGACAGAAATAAAATAACAGCAAAATCATATCGTGTTAATTGCATAGTGAAAAAAGCTTCAACTGCACTACAGGAATTTTATTTTAAAGACATTTTGAAAAACCAGTTATCTATCAATATTATCATAATGTTAATAATAATGAAAAATGATAACTATGCATAAAACATGATTACATACACACGCATACAAATATACATGAGTTTACCGAATCTTCCAAATTTTAAGAAAAATAAAACTTTGTGTAATGACAAATTACTCCCCATTTCCTAGACCAAGCCATGGAAAATCTTTTAAAAAGTGTAATATCCTTGATAATTCTAGCTTATTCATTATTCAATTGGACTTGAATCCACGTATTTATTTATTTTAATTACTAAGTATTTACACAAATCAATAAACGGTTTAATCAGTAAAAGTATGTATGGGTATGTACATATGAAAACATGCGTTAATAATTTTTGTCTATCTCGGATCAAGACTTACACCTTATATTATAAAAATACCTTAAGCGTTCACTTTTTACCTCATCGCCTCATTTAATAGCTTTGATTTAAATACGTACCATTCAAAGTTATTTACAATATGATCATAATATCATTAAACAAGTGTCGTTAATAAAGAGCAAACGATTAATTCAAAATATAAATATATAGTTTTTCTTTTTTCTTCATTGTTCTCGACTTGATGTTGAATCCTGTAATGGATTTCTGTTGGTAAAGCTGTGTTTTGTTCATTTTCCTAGCAACCTCAGCAAAATATAATTATATTATAAAGATGAATATTGTATAAACAAAACAATATGCATTCTTGAAAACTTGGCTCCATTTCAAAGGAATTATGAAATATGGTACGAAACAGGGTCAAGAAAAGTCCAGTGGGATATTTGTAACCAAAAGGCATCCGTAAGCGTGGTTATAAAAAAATGTTCCTTTGAATTTAATCGGCTTGTAATTTCGTTGTTAGTGTCATGAACAGAATAGTCAGAGTTTTCTCTTTTAACCCCTAATTTCTCATAACTTAATTCCTATTTTTAAACCCAAGTCTCTTAGGCTAAAAATATATTTTTAATCACTCAATTACAGCGTCACTTATCAGGTCCAAAATCTGCAATAACGTGTATTAATGCAGGACTTACATATTACCAAAGTATTATTTAGTCCATTGGTTTCATCTACCCATCTGGTCCGAAATTTACAGAAAACCGCATGCAGCTAGGATAAACATTTAAATGGCATTTTCAAATGAACATTCTTTCGTAAATGCCATAACCAGGCAAAACAATTTGAATGTTTTTGAAATGTCGCTCACTCCTTTCAAAAACGTCATAAATCAAAAATGGTCAATTTTCATTTGTGCGTGTTTTCGAGATGCCCAAAAAATGTACTATATCCCAGCAAAAGCGGCATATTTTTAACTTAATATTTACCCGCTTTAGGGCTGAAAGTGTTGTTCGTGAATTTTAAAGAAAAGGTATTGTTTTTATTTTTTTTTAAATACACTTATTATTATTTAAATGGAGTAAAAACATTCAGGTTTTACCTAAAAAGGTCTGTTGCACAGTAAAAAGTTCAATAAGTGGCTTGATATTTTTTTTTAAAACATTTTATTATATTTTAAAACTTTAAAACCGATCTCCTGGAAAAAAATGTATGACGTTGTTTAAGAGAGTGAGCGATGTATCTTCCCCACTATTTTTCCTTATCTTTCTGATATTTGTGGATACTTTAGTTCGTTTCTTGTTCTCTTTCAAATTTTCATTTTCTTTTGCGCCATGTCTTGGGTTTTTGGGGTTTCAAGTTTCAACATAACTACTTAGCTCTTATTCTTGGTGAAATTCATCTGAAGATGATGATTATCTAATTCGTTTCCATTTTTTTTTATATATTATTCAGATATCTTGGTCGTATATTTACAAACCACACAAAAATTAAGTCATATAAAAATATAATGATCATTTTATTATTATTATTTCAAATAAACAAAATTTGTATAATAGTTACCGGAACCACTGTCTGAAGACATAATGGTAATAAAATCAAATTCAATATTAAAATAACACACAGTAATAAATAATAATGTAACAAGACGCGCGGCCCAAATACAACTGACTTAGTGTGTTGTCAAAATGAATAAAAATGGCGTACCGCTAAAAGTGACAGCAGAACTTTATTTTTTCAACAGTTTTATAATATTTGTTTTTGTTTTTACTTCTTCTTTTTCTTCTTCTTTTTCTAGATCCTAAGGATCTGTTTGTGCCTCCACTTGTAGCTCTTGGGATGTTGACTACCAACTGTCTTTCCACCTTTTTGGAGGTCTGCATCCTTCAGGGATTCTATCTTCCGTCTTACACATGCTCCGGATGTCGGTATTTCTTACGCGGTCTCGCAATGTGTTTCCGGTTATGGATCGGAGAGACTTCACCTCGGAGGTTTGAAGCCGAGATTTTGTTCTAAAAGTATCTGCTCTTGCCTCAATCCCATGAGTGGCTATTGGTCGAACACGTGTTTTTACATAGATTATTATATTTTAATAATAATAAAAATAAAACCCTTATCCGCACCCCAATGGTGCATAGGGCACTGCTTCATATAAACGCAGTGTTATCTTGATCGTTTACACATGAAGGAAAGGTGATGAGCCCTCCGCTTCAGGTACCAGTCCAGGGTAATATTAAATAAATATTACAGTGTAAAAATCGCTTATATTTATTTGACCCCCCCTGGGAATCGAACCCGAGACCTCCAGAACGGTAGCCGAGCGTGCTGACCATTACACTACGGAGGCGGACGTATTTTACAACAATGTAAACCAAAATAAATTATTTATTTTATTTTATTTTTTTACTTACTATGTGTATAATTATGGGCACATTTAATACATAAAATAATCCAGATTCGTGAACAAGAATTAGGACATACTCAAAATGTTGTAAATATTAAGACTGTTAAATTGTCAAATTCCTTTTCCCATCCCTGATTCTTAGGAACGGGTGCTTCCTTCGCCGAAGTCCTTTATACAGAGTTGTTCGTTTATTTAGAGTCGGGTCAAATACCATCTTTAATTAAAGACTGCTCTAGCAGAAATACCGCCCGGACGAGAAACTTCGAGCTTATTATGGGAATTATGAAATAAAAAACTGTAAAAAATGTATAAAAAAGGATACGTAGAGCGCCTTCGCTCTTATAATGAAGTGACTTTAGAAGAAAGAATAAGTTTTTTTATAATTTTAATTTGTTTAACGTTTAGAAAATTCTTTTTGAAAGTTTTGCGACATTTTTAATCGGTATACGTGAGCTTAGTGTAAACTTGGCGACCCAGATAAATGACAATTAAAATAATATTTTTTCGTGCAACAAAGGTAAAAATGTAAGATTTTAAAAATTAATTGATTTTGGTAGTCACTTTGTGCCATTTTCATTTAAATTTAATTTCTTATTTTTAAAACCCTTATCCGCACTCCAATGGTGCATAAGGCACTGCATTATGTCTTAAAATCTGATATGACACTTGTTTCGCATTATCAAACACTGGTTATAACCGTATACGGTGTTATATCATTACTAACTAATTACCAATAAACTAATCATCACGCCACTTCACCGCAGGATCAGGCAGAGAGAATACATCTCCTCATACATACCTGCTGATTCCTGCCACACAGCACTGCTGACCTAACTTTGTTGAAGTATTTTAATTCATATCATTCTTCTATTTTGAACTATATTACATTCTTCTCATTTTTTTTTCTTTTTCTTTCTTCACTCATACGATTCGCTTGCTCAAACCATCTCGACACACCTTTCTTAATTTTATCGAAAATACTTATCTAAACCTGTATTATTTCACCATTCAAACGTTTATTATACATAGATGAAAAAGGCCGATTAAAATAACGAGTCATTAATTAATTCGGCAGTCACTTTGTAGTAAAACCTATCCATTTTTATTTAAAGTTTTACTTAGTAAATACCACTATTTCTTAATATACAGTATTTAAAAATGATGTGGAATGCATGGAAACACGTGTCACAGTAGATTTAAAGAAAAAGTGGTATTTACTAAGTAAAACATTAATTAAAAATGAATATAATAAGCCCTATAAATACCCAGACTATTCATATTCTTCTTCTAGTCATATTCTTCTTCATTTACGTCGAAATGTCAAAAATGTAAAAATAACACCTAAGCGGAGAAATCCAGATCTATGAACTAGTATTCAGACACACTTAAAACATTGTAAATATAATAAAATTTTATACAAATTTTTTAATAGATTTATATTATCCACTGACACTTCGTGATGGAATTGCATTTTTAATATATTATTAGATTAAAACCAATACTTTTAGCTTTTCCACTTTATTTTTATTTGACCAGTGACCGGGTTTCGTCGCTACCGACATCATCAGACTGGTGGGAGGCTATACAAATTGTTATGTTAAATATAAAACAAGGCAGTAGTTGATAATCATGATTTGATATAATTTTATTGAGAATTTAATTTGATTTGAGTGAATTAAAGTATTGTTTGATATTAAGAATATTTTTTTTAAAAGGTTTTTTTTTTGTATTGAGAGCACGATTTTATATAAAGTTTATTATTTATATTATAACTTTAAAGTTATATTTAATTTATTATAACTATAAAGTTTATTATTTATATTATAACGTTTATATTATAATTTTATTAAAAATCGTGCTCTCAATACATAAAAACCTTTTTAATTTTTTTTTAATATTATACAATACTTAAATTCACTCAAATTAAATTAATTTCTCGATAAAATTATATCAAATCATGGTTATCCACTCCTGCCTTGTTTTTTATATAACATAACAATTTGTATAGCCTCCCACCAGTCTGATGATGTCGGTAACGACGAAATCCGGTCGCTGGTCAAATAAAAATAAAGTGGAAAAGCTAAAAATATTGGTTTTAATCTAATAATATATTTAATACAAATTAAATAAGGTATGCAGTTGTGAGAAAATACAAGGCATAGAAGCAAAGCTGATGTGGCAAGGGATGCGGAGAGCAGAAAAGCGAGGAGGTAACGAGAACAATAGATCCTTCCCTCCACAAATATTAATTGTGTTGTAAAATGGTCTGCGCAGGTTGGCTGTAATTAAAATGGAACTTAGCGCTATAGAGATATTAGAATTACCTAACCCTTTAATACACGGTGTATCAAATCTGTGCATACCATCTAAACGCCATGAAAATCCATTTCTGAACATTTACTATATTACTAATGTTATTCCTCCCTGTAGAGTAGAGATAAGCGCCTTGAATTGACTACCATGCTGGAGTTTCTGGGTTCAATTTCAAGGGGGATAAATGAAAAATTAGTGATTTTCAATTTCTTCGAGGCAATCTCATACAGTAAACTCATACAATTCCACCAACAGGATACAAAAAGTGGCTTGGTGAGATTCTACAAAAAAAATGATAGTTGAGTTTATCTTTATTATTTATATATATACATATATATATATATATATATATATATATATATATATATATATATATATATATATATATATATATATATATATATATATATATATATATATATATATATATATATATATATATATATATATATATATTTACATATTATTATCATATTTTGAGAAAGAGAAAGAATGTGGATAAAAGATTTACAATGAGAATATTTTTTTAAGTGAACTTGATGCTAAATTTAATTTTTAATATAAATTTGAACTTTTTAACGATTTTTCTTATCGGAATCATAATATTTTTTAGTAACGTTATTTTCAGCAACACGATAAATAATATTACAAAGTAAGATCAGATTATTGTTTTTTTTTGTTAAAATGTTGAAATTTCTCAATATTAATATTTTTAGAACAACGTGCAAAAACTATCCCAGATTTCTTTGCAAGCCCGCGTTAAGGGTTTTACGAGCATTCTAAGGCCGAATTGCTGAAAAAACTTGTACAGGAGGCAATACATTCCGCCCACCCCCAAGTATATTTCAAATCATCATCCCTCGCAATAAAACTTAACGTAGATATACAACTTTTGTTTTATTATACCACAAAACCTTCCAGAGGCTGTACAGATCCGTGTGGGGGTGCCTAGCACTCAATTTATACCTCCCTCGTATGAAAAACAGCCTCTACGGATATATTTTATGTGTTAAATTTTTATTTACGATTCTTGTTTTGAAGGCGATAACGACCCCACCTTAATCGCAAGAAACAACAATAATAATATTTATTCCCACGATATTGTGATATACCAATTTTAAGACAATAGAACTGTGTAGTTTTATTACGAACTGAAAGTGAAAAAATATTTTTATAGGCTTATCTCTATTGAATGACAAAGAAAATCGATTTAAAATATTAATTAAACGTAAAATAAATATATCAGTAATGCAATAATAGCAGTTATGACAAGTGTGTGGCGCATCTTACATCAATGAGAAAAGTATTGAACTTTAAAAAAAATCTGATTGTTATTAATGTGCCTTATTTTTCTTCAATTCAAAACATTTTTATTAAATAAGTAATATTAGTAATATTCTCAATATTGTTAATGTTTAAAGCATTTACTTTGTGGTCAGCCATTTTTACGTTTGTATTTTTTATAAACATGTTAGTAATATTAGTATCTATATAATCACTCATATACTAATATTACTAACATTTTCGTAAAAAAATATAAAAGTAATATTTGTAATTTAACTCAAGTCTTTAATTGCCTTCTTTAAGTGACATAAATTTTAAGATAATTTTTACAGGGTATAAATTTTTAATAATAATTTTAAAAATCGTATGATTTTGACGTATCTTATATACGTATTTATTCATATTTTTTATTGATTTGGCATTTGCTTTGAGGAATAAGTTATGAATAATATTTGAGGAATAATAAAAAAAACACACGACTAGTTTCGAGAAATACGGATGTTTTTATAACAGGGGAAAAAGGAAACTGACAGTATAGTGTTTAAAGACGCAGCATTTTTATATGAGAATGAAGATTTAAATATGAATATTCCAGGGCTTATGACCTGGCATTTGGCTGGATTAAGTAAAATCACTTTATGCACTTATTTTGCCCATTATAAATACATATCTTTTTTGCACTACTGTTGGATTGTTTTGGAAAGTTAGCGCAATTCTTATGTACATACAGGTAAACATATATATGTATAAAGTATAATAACAATGTTCGTATGTGATTTTTCTGGATAAAATATCTCTACTTGAAAAAATTTAAACAGCTTTTTAGAGGTCGAAGAATTTTGTCAAGTCATTAGCAAATTCTCTCTGTAAAAGCTTCGTCCTTCCCTTTTGAAAGCAAAAGCATTCTTTTGACGCAGACACAAGCTTAAAGCATTCTCCACACCTTCCAAAGGAAGTACGGTGACCGCTAATGAATTATTTTTTCTCTGAAAAATTCCACCCTCTCGTTTACTTTCGAGGAGAAATATTAAGACCGATTTTCTAATTTTTAAAATGAAATAAAAAAGGGTAGACATAACTATATTTGAAAATACTATCATTAATATTTTCCAAATAATTGTATCGATAACACATAATTCTTAACTACTTGTTTTGTGAATTGGTGATTTGATATTTAAAACACAATGTTACTTTATTGAGCGGAAAAATCATTTGGACAGTTGAAATTTTAATATTATTTATTGATTTGACATTAACTTTGTGGAATGATGTGTTGATTTTTTTTTAATTAATCACATGTACGTACTTAACTACTTTATGGGTTTTATTTTTATTATACAAGACTAGTTTTGAAAACTTACAGATGTTTTCACCTACAGGTAAAAATAATAAAAAATATTTAGGGGTATATATAGAGGTTGATAGGGTAATAAATAAAGGGGAGGGGGGGAGGTTAAGGAACGGGATTTTTTGTAAAAGGAAACATAGATATTAATGGTGACGTATTTTAAAACAGTTTATTATTAATTAACGTTTCATCTGAATTTAAATTTTATAAAAATAAAGCTTATTAAATGGTTTATTACAAATGTTTAATTTTTTTTAAATAATGAAATTTTAATCGCCATAAGTGAGTGGTTCGACTGTATCATATATTCAACACCGCTAACGTCTAAATTTATAAACATCATAATTAATTTTCTGCTGAACTTTTTTACTACTACCATCACGCCGTTTCACTGCAGGGGTTGGCAGAGAGGATACTCTACTTTTCATACCCTATTAATCAATTCAACTTCTCTGGGCATCGAGCCTTCAGTACGGTAATCAAACGCTCTAACTATTCACAACGGAGACAGACAAGATTAACACTTTGTAATATCAAAATGTATGTAAAAAGTCCAATATCTTTACGGACATGTAGTTTCAACAGCATTCAAAATAAAACATGTTTATTTTTTATATCTACTACAGAAGAAGGTAGACAGAAAGGATGGAACGCCACACTCGTATATCCTAATATACTCTCCTAGCTAAGATGTTAGCACAGGAAGGTGTAGGAATACATTCATACATCTAGTCAAACATACCCTCGGATTACGTAGACTTTTGACATGACCAGATTTTAGGTTCACTTAACGAACGACATTTCGCATAGCGAGTTACAGAGAAAGGACAAGTCCACTTATCACAACATTAACTTGTGAGCCGGACTTCCGCTCCAGTTAAAACCAAAAAAAAATCGCATAACGAGTGTTTCGCTTAAAAAGTAAGATTCCGGAACGAATTATGCTCGTTACGAGAGGTTTCACCATATTAGATTTAGAAAATATTAAGTCTCTTTCAGTTTTTTTTTTACAAAAAACATATTTAAATAATACAAAATAGTTGTTAAATAAAAAAAACATTTGAAATATAACGTTTCTACCTCTATAATAAAGTAGATACTTGTGTTTAGAGAGGGAGTTCGTTTTAGATTTTTTTATAAACAAAATAAATTAAAATTAAAAATTAACAACGTAAATTAAAAATAAAATAAAATATTCCTTGGTATGGAGTCTAGGTAGGGGTGAGTCTTATATGTTTTTTTTTATTTGATCAGTTAATAGATCAAACGTCGTCTTGGAAGGCTTTAGTATACAAAATTCTGTTGAAATAACTAAGGGTTGGAGTCCTCGCTCCAATGCGAGATTCCACCACCACACCCCCTGCAGCCTTCAGCCTACAGGATGTAGGCGTAGTCTAGCGCCGATACAGCCTGACTCCAGACGTCGACTTTGGTGTCCTTAAATCCTACCATAATATTTGCCCTGAGAGCCTTGTTCGCTAGCTAATCCTCTGTCACAGATTATTCTCCGTAGAGTACGCTTGCAGAATGATAAGTCAGAAATATTGAAACATCAATGGTGTAAATTGGTATCGTGAGTATACTGGCAAAAAACGTTAACACAAAAATTTACAATTTTGACCTAATAATGCATATTATAAGTTTTCAACGTTCTATAAACTTACAAAAGCTCTAATTAGTTTGAAATATCATATATGTATATGTGATTTTAAAAGTAAATTTAACTTTTAGTTTTCAATAGCGGGTATTTTATTCAGGCTAAAAGCTTTAAATGACAGGGATAATTCAAATAGGGATTTAAGAGTAACGGTTTTTGCCAGTATACCCACGAAATATTAGAAAAGGGGAAATTATAGATCAAGTAGATAATTTGATGGAAAGTATTTTAAAAAGTACGTTTAAAACACAAACAATCATTTTAATGGATTAAAATAATAATAATAATAATAAGACACCTGATAATGACGTATCTACATAAAAGAGATTTTTCTGGGAAGTTTTCCCTTGCAAGGCAAAGGCGTTACCATATTGAATAAATACATTGTTTATTTTTGTATAAAATGAAATAACTTAAAATAAACGCCATTTTAATACTACTCGACTTTATGGTTCATCTGTTTTTTTTATCTGAATGCAAAGGTGCATTAGGTACTGCATCATCTCGACGTAGAGTGATCTTGATCGTTTATTGCATTAAAGCAAGAAAATCAGTATCCTGCTATGAAAATATATAAAATTTATATGCAACAGCGCACCCTACACAAAATTTTTGAATTTATTAACATCAAATTGAGATTACTTCTCGTTTACGATGTACCAATGTCCCTTTTGTTTAATTGTTGTGATATTATTAATAACATTTACGTAGAAATAAAAACATACATTTTTCAACATTTATAAAAATGGATATCTTAACAAATATGAAGAATTCTATTTAATTTGGGAATATAAAGTATTGACATTCACAAGGTTTTCTACCTGTCATTTGCTAGTATAAGTAATAACTTTATACACTGTGTAACATTCACCATTCTACTCATGATTGAAAAATACTCAAATTTTGGAAAGTACAAATTAAATTAAATGAAACATAATTATTTTGTGTAAGGTGCTATACATAAACGAAAAAAACTACTTAACTGATTGACCTTTAAATCGTCCAAAAAGCGAACTATAATATTGTATGCAAATAGTATAGAGCTTTTACCGAGATACTTTCCTGAATAACTTCCCCATTTCGCCTTTGTTTTCGTTCTTAAAACCTCATTTGTTTGAATTTCAGCGACTTAATCCTGCGTAGTAATGTCTTGGCTTGGTCGGTGGTATGCTCGCTGCAGGGTAGAGGGAGGTATACTGTATATTAAGGGTAGCTTCTCCTCCATACTTAATGGACTAGAAACTATTTCGGGTTGATTTTATGGGTGTCCCTTAATGCTGCGGTCAATTTAGATACTGTAGGTGCTATTGTTGTGGTCAAATGTAAATTAACTTAAGGGAGTACTAATCCTAAATGTTTATTAAGCATTTATTTTATGGTCTTATCTAGCCAGTTCTAATCCGATTCGGACCTATTATATCTACATTAAAAGCGACGGATTAAGACTTCACCGTCTCGAAAATGGATACCACATCTTCAGAAATAATTTGTTTTGTTTACAACTACAAGGTTACACTCTCCTTATCATTCATCGTTCACTTTGTGTAATATCACTTTAAAAAACAATACTTCGTAACTACCGGTCTCGGAATAATCATTTCATTATCAGGTCAAATATAAATTATTGCAAAAGTAAAATTGTTACGGTCTTACATTTAACAAAAATAAAAAAAATTAAAGCTTACATTAAAATTTTATTTTTGTATAAATTTCAAACCGTAACCATTTTATTATAATCTACGTTTGATCTGATGATGGAATGATTATTCCGAAATCGGTAGTCACGAAGTAGTGTTTTTTTAAAGTGGTATTACATAAAGTGAACGATGAATGATAAGAAGAGTGTTTTATTACCATACCACAAAGTAAACAATGCTTTTAATATATAAAATAAACTACGAAGTATATTATTTATTCATTTGGTATTGACTTTGTGGAATGACATGTTGGTTACAAATTAAAAATTAAACACTTGTATTAGACCACTCATTGAGCATTATTTCAGTTCACACGACTAGTGAAAACTACAAATATTTTCATCAACAGATGATCAGAAAAAAATTAATAAGCCAAAAATTATTCAAGAAGTCGTGTTATTTTTTATAAAAAACTATAAAAAAATAGTAGATGTGAATATTTTTAAAAACCAGTCTTATTCTACAGAGATGACGTGAGAAAATCACCTCATATAAACCTGTTTATTAATTCCATATAGCGAAAAAACCACTAACTTCCTCGAAATCAATAATCCCGAATTAAAAAAATATATATCTAGCCACCTCCTACAGCTTAAGCGACAATCTGTCAGAAATAAAAACCCTGGAAGCCTTTTAAATCCGTTAAATGCTGTCCGGAAGTATCAGATTTCTTGGCAGATGTGAGATTAATGCACTTCTTATGGAGGATCTATCCTCCGACGCCTCCCAAAGGAGCAATGTATCATTCCTTCATCGAATTCGATTTACTCGACCCGAGTTCATCATAACCTCAACTTACGCAGAACATCTGGGACCTCAACACAAAAATTGGCTTTTTGTGAGAAATGATACAACAATATTTTATTATGGATAAACTCAATATTTTTGCAAAAAACGGGTACAAATATTGTTATACACGTATTTCCCTTAGTGCCAATATATGTTTATTATGTAATTATTTCTTTTTTACCAACATTTAAGTATATACCAAATTTTCTTAGTGGAACTGCATTCCTTCTTGCAGGATTTTCACTTTAAATTAGACGTATTACAAATCAAAATGGACGATAAAGAAATCTAATTGGACGTTTCACATAATAAATTCGACAATATGTACTCAAATTTTTGGACAAGATTTTCAATATTACTTTGAATCATATTTTGAATATATTTTTTTAATCAGTTTTTATAAAATGCAATATAACGTTCAGTTTGTTAAGTGAAACATCCAATTTGTTTTATAAGGCGTCCATTTGTTTTGTAAAACGCCTAATTTGTTTTGTGAAACCTCCAATTTCATTTAAAAGGCGTCCAATTTTTTTTGTAAAACATCAAATTTATTTTTATACTCTAATACTCTAACTCTAACGTCCAATTTTATTTGTTAAACTTCTATTAAATTTTGATTTATAAGGCGTCCAATTTGTTTTGTAAAACACAACTTTTTTTAAATGTCCTGTTTGATTTGTAACGCGTCTTATTCGTTTTTCATTTAGAAGGCTTTTATTTGTTTTGTAAAGCGTACAAAAAATTTCGTTCATTTAAAAGACGCCCAATTTGTTTTTTAAAACAACTAATTTGATTTATAAACCCCCATTTTGATTTAAAAGCGTCCAATTCGCTAGGCAAATCGTCAAAATTTATTTATTAAACATCTAATTTGATTTAAAGGGCGTCCAATTTGATTTGTAAAATGACCAATTTGAAGTGAGAAATCTCTATAATAAAACAACAATTCTGTAGTTTTTTCCACTAATATTTTATTCGACCAATGACCAAGCTTTGTCGTTTCAGTAAATTTTCAATACTAATTCGCCGTAATTTTTTCACCTCTTTTCAAAACACATTTTGCTAATTTTTGTGAGATACTTACAACTGTGAATCCAAAATAAATTTTGAAAACTGGGTCGTCTTCTTCTTCTTAGTGTAGGTCTTGTGGTCTGTTTTTAAGAGGGATTAGCCTCCTGCGAGGTCGATTCCCAGCTGTCGATCCATAATTTTTGGTGGTCTGCCTGGGAGTCGTCTACCTTGGGTTGGCCGTACAGTGCAATTTGGGAAAGTCTGGATGGTTCCATTTTCCTGTTATGCACATACCATTGTCTCCTTTGTTGCCTTCCCCACCTAATAATAAACCAAGTATTCCGAGATTTCTTCTAATTCCACTCATCTTAATCAAATTAATTTCGCAATACAAAGTAATTAGTAAAACGAGCAAAGGTACCGAGGGATTCGCGTTGATTAATTACAACATTTTATTTTTATAATGTTTAATTCAACATTTTATAATGTTTAATTCACTTTTTTCCATTACACCAAATGATCTTAGAAGAGTATAATTAATTTTAAATCCATCTTAAAATACATTTAAGGATTACATACAAAAATGAATAATATAACCTACGTCTGTACTAATAATAATTTAATTACATCCAAATATGTTGAAGCCTTATAACAAAAAAGGATCTTGTTACATAAAGAGATGAAAACAAGTATGAGGGGTAAAAATAAAAAGATATTTTTTTATATATTTAGTAGTTTTCACACTATATTAAAAGTCGTTTTTATCAAACAACTCGTCAACTCGCATAACTTTTTTTTAAACTGGGCATTTCAAGATTCCACTGTGTAAAAAGTACATATGATTCATTTTTTAAACATACATATTGTATACATACGTACATTTGTTTTAAATGTGTTAAAATACGAAGATTTTAATACTCAAAATGTGGTTTCATATAAAAAATTCTCCCGATATTATTTTTTTCCCGCAATCATCGGCACGTTATGGTTCATAGGGCACTGCATCAAACTTATCGTTGATTATATGAAAACAAGTAGGTATTGCCCTTCCGTTTTCAGCCCAGAGTAATTTTAAAAAAATATTAGAGACAACATTTTGAGTGTGTCCAAATACTTGTTCACAAAATCTGGATTATCTCCAATTACAGGAGTTATTTTCATATTATTTTCTAATATAAGAGTTTCTGCTTAAAAAAAACCTTCTCTACATCTCAGCAATAGATGTCGCTAGTGAAGTTCTAGTGATTTAAGAACAAGGTTTCTAAATTGATTCATATATATAGAACTTCCAAGAATTTGAGTAGTGTGGTTGTCATTAATGGGTAGAATTGGTGAATGTAAGCCCCGTAAATGCCCAGACATCCATATTCTTCTTCATCTTTGATGAGATGTTAAAAAATAATATGATATATTAGAGTATAACGCACTTGTCTTTATTTTAATTGCCCCGGGAATCGAACTCGGGATATACAGTAGGGTGGCTAAACGCAGTAACCACTTTACAGATTTAAAAAATTATCAATAAAAAGATCTTTTTGTTATGAAATAAATAATTAAGTTTTAAACTTTTTTCAGTAAATCTGCTTCTTAGATCCTACATTGTATTTTCTATGAATTTAAACAATATAAAAATTAATTTAAAAAATAACAAACCTAATGCTTTGATCCTTTTTTGACGTACAGCTTCAATTTTGTTAAATCACACTACATAATCGTATATATAATTACAGCTTATAAAACTACTTTTTTTACTCAAAAATTAATAGTCGATATTTACACAATAAGATTCATTAGAAATAGAAATGAAAAACAATATTTATGTATTATTTCGTGCGTTGTTGGCACCAAAACAATGGTTCAATGACTGACGATGAATCAAAAAGTACCCATCAACTATTAAAATGAGACTTTGTAAAGTTAACATACTCACCTTCAAAAACAAAGAAAACCCAATAGATATGGAACATAATTAGGTAAATAATATTTCGGGTTTCCGTTTAATCCTCTTTCTTACTTTAGCGAAAAAATCAGTCGATAATTAATTATTTCAAGTTGAGAACTTGATGATACGCCTTTTCCAAAATAGGCATGCAAATACATAGCATGATGTAAATATTTTGCCTACAACTAGGCGCCAATGCATTATCTTCATGGTACGCCTTTTTCAAAATAGGCATGCAAATGCATAGCATGATGTAAATATTTTGCCTACAACTAGGCGCCAATGCATTATCTTCATGGTACGCCTTTTTCAAAATAGGCATGCAAATGCATAGCATGATGTAAATATTTTGCCTACAACTAGGCGCCAATGCATTATCTTCATGGTACGCCTTTTTCAAAATAGGCATGCAAATGCATAGCATGATGTAAATATTTTGCCTACAACTAGGCGCCAATGCATTATCTTCATGGTACGCCTTTTTCAAAATAGGCATGCAAATGCATAGCATGATGTAAATATTTTGCCTACAACTAGGCGCCAATGCATTATCTTCATGGTACGCCTTTTTCAAAATAGGCATGCAAATGCATAGCATGATGTAAATATTTTGCCTACAACTAGGCGCCAATGCATTATCTTCATGGTACGCCTTTTTCAAAATAGGCATGCAAATGCATAGCATGATGTAAATATTTTGCCTACAACTAGGCGCCAATGCATTATCTTCATGGTACGCCTTTTTCAAAAAAGGCATGCAAATGCATAGCATGATGTAAATATTTTGCCTACAACTAGGCGCCAATGCATTATCTTCATGGTACGCCTTTTTCAAAATAGGCATGCAAATGCATAGCATGATGTAAATATTTTGCCTACAACTAGGCGCCAATGCATTATCTTCATGGTACGCCTTTTTCAAAATAGGCATGCAAATGCATAGCATGATGTAAATATTTTGCCTACAACTAGGCGCCAATGCATTATCTTCATGGTACGCCTTTTTCAAAATAGGCATGCAAATGCATAGCATGATGTAAATATTTTGCCTACAACTAGGCGCCAATGCATTATCTTCATGGTACGCCTTTTTCAAAATAGGCATGCAAATGCATAGCATGATGTAAATATTTTGCCTACAACTAGGCACCAATACATTATTTTCCAATAATACATTTCTTATAACTTTATTTATACATTTTGCATCGGCGAGGCTCCAGTTTACAAACAAAAATATACACATGTCAATTTTACAAACTCCAGTTTACAAACAAAAAAATACACATGTCGATTAAAATCGGTTATCTGTAACCATTTGGCAGAAGATAATCGCATTTAATGTTTAATATCAATAACATACGTAAAAAATACTTTGAAATGTAATTTTCACAAGTTTGTTAACCTTTCCAGGAGTAAAATAATTGATTTTCTCTGGGGAGTGGGTGTTTTTTACATTACATATGATTTTTTTTAAATAAAATCATTGTATTATGAATATGGAAATAATGTTAAATTTAAAAATAAACCTTATCATCTCTACGTTTTATTTTATGACAAAGTTAAATATAAATATCCACAGATGTCATTACTATACAAATTACATCATACCAAGTGACAGATAGACTTCGAAGTTCTTTAACGTCGATACTCCTTTGAGGAAAATTCGCACCAATGTTCATTTACTTCCATACTCCCCGAAAAGGTTAAGTAATGAATTTAATTATTATTCTTTTTCTCCGATTCATTATACCATTGTACGCCGAAACTAGTAATTGCAAACGTTTAAGTGCCATTTAAGGGGCTATGATCACTATGATGAACTGAGAAATTATAAGTTCTACTAAAAAAATACGGAAAAAGGAGTTTTGAAAAACAACATAACGCAGAAAACCAGAAAGTCTTTATCTACATTTTTACATGAATTTAATAAAGAAAATAAGTATTATTTTTATACTTAAAATAGTAAATAAACTTTTTTTTATCTCACTTTTTTTTTCAATGTTTGATTTTGGAATCAACCCAAACAATCCTAGCTACATCCTAAAAATATAATACATGTGTTCGATTAAAATTTATATAATTACAAAATAAATAAGTTTTCTTCAAGAAATTTTAAATTTACATCAGTATACCATCCATCAGTCGTCTTTTTTTAAATAAATAAATATTGGCCATCACAAAAAAGTAAATATTTAATTTCACACGAAGACACTGAAATGTAATATTGAATGACCCAACTTCTCATTGAATTTTTCAACGTCATCAAAATATTTTTTTAGTTATCATCTCCACAACATAACGTTATAAAAAGATATCGAATTTCATAAAATAACTGAAATGGAAATAAAACATGAATAATATTTATTAATTACCATTAGCTTCAGTCATATTTTATTACTTTTGCTAGACAGTATAAAGAACTCTTATCTAAATTCATTTTCAAAACTTTCTTCCAGGGATAAAATAATAATTTCCGAATTCTGTAATTATTCAATTACTTTTACTTCGCCGAACGATTCGGCGATAATTTGGAATTTCATTTCTTGTTTATATTTTCATAATATTCATTGATTTAATAAAATATCGACCAAATTATTGGAAATACCTGCTAAGTAATTAAATTACATATTTATTACAAATCGTCCTATTTACATACTTAAATGTAAAATGAATCAATTGTTAGTATCCATTATATTTATATTTGTTTTAGAATCGATCTTAAAGTTAGGTTATATCTACGTTTTTTGTAACAGTATTATGTACGTAAGACAGAAGACTCAATTTATCGCGATGGTAGGAAAAATATCACGGTTTAACGGATCTTTAAATTCGTTCATTCAAACCCTTTTCCGCGCCCCAATGGTGCATAGGGCACTGCATTATAAACACAGTGTTATCTTGATCGTTTTCACACGAAGGAAAGGTGATCAGCCCTCCGCTTCAGGTACCAGTCCAGGGTAATATTGAATAAATATTAGAGTGAAAAAATCACTTATATTTATTTGACCCCCCCTGGGAATCGAACCCGGGACCTCCAGAACGGTAGCCGAGCGTGCTGACCATTACACTACGGAGGCAGACAAATTAAATTAGTCTTTAAATAAGTTGTTCTTATTAAATAAACAAATATTTCAATTTCATTTTTTTAGTAGTAGATTGGGCTCGAACCCAGAAACTATATATGACTCCAAAGACGAAATCTTTACTAACCCAATCGCATTTTTTATACTCATTTTTTCAATTTAAAGAAAGAATTACTGAATCATTCAAAAGGAATAATTCCTTTTTTTGGTTTTTAAAAAGTAGTCGAATCAAAGCCCGACGAAAACAAAAAATATCATTAAATCAATTTAATCATTGGCAATTTTAAAGTAAAAACTGACACTTTACTTGAAGAAGTCACAATTGAGAAAGATCTCAGATAGACAGGTAAATCCCAAGTTCTCATAATCAAATCTAAAATTTTCGATATGCACTGTTAAGTGAAACATATAAAATATTCCCTCCAACAAGTTATACGATGGGTAAAGTTGGAAGATGAAAAAGCACATAAGAAAAAAGAAAGTTTAAAACTCAGAATCATTGTGAACGATGAATCATTACATACCACAAAAATCCATTCTTTTCAAAGGTATTTTGATCAAATTTGTAGTCTTTGAGGAACAATTTCCAGAAATAATACCTGAAAAAGACAATCGTTTTCACCGGATATTCTGTCCATGATAACCTTAATCCATTTGTTGATAACATTTCAGTAGAGCCATACTGATAAATTATTAGACTGCTCTTGTACCAACAAGTAGTCACTATTTTCCCATCAAAACAAATTTTCAAGCAGTGATAATTCCACAAATCGTTAAATTCTATGTATCATTATTATAAAAGTCTTTGTTTTGGCAGAACCTCATTATTATTTTAAAATTGCTTTACATTTCTGTAACGTCTTCAACTTCCGGTTCCTCTTTGACAGTGTACACTCCTGATCGCGACATAGTTCCAGTCACGTGGTTCAGCATCTCAGGAAGCGGGGTCGCCTTTGGTTCCCTCGTTATGACTTCTTTCCCCATCATCATCGAGTCCAAGTCAGTTTCCGGGGTGTTGAAAAGAACAGAGTTAGAATTAGCCGAGCTGAGAAGGGTTTCCTCGGTCAGGTTGCGCTGGTAGAGCCTGTCGACTTTGTTCATGGAACCTTCTTCGTTGAACTGTCAGGACATGTGTCTAGCCGAATCTTGCTTCAGGGCTCGCTGGACACTAGCTCTTAATTGCCTCTCTTGGTGCTTCAAGCGGTGGACAATTTCATCGTGGAGGACGTTGAAGCACATGGCTGTCAGAGCTAACCCTGATATGATGTAAATAGAACAAAACCAGACGGTGCCATTTGATTCGCGTTTCCTGTAGTGAGGGCTCGATCCAGGTACGAGGTCGCCGAATCCGATAGTGCTAAGACTCATGAAGCAAAAGTAAATTCCATCCAAGAGCTTCCAGTTTTCTAGTTTATAAAGGACGAACCCTCCCATGACTATGTATGCTGCTATCATTATAAAACACAAAAGGACTGGCGCCAGGATAGATAAACCCCTGAAGGACGTTCTCGAGTCCGTATCGGCGCAGCTGAGAGAATCGCAGTCTTTTAAGAATCCTGAGTGCTTTTCTTTGATCGGAGAGGACATGGTGTTCCTATTTGCTTGCGAAGCTGATATAATAGTCCCAGAAGGTGATCTGACGTAGTAAGGTTCTTGCATCAGTTGGTGAGTCACGTGTTCGGCGTGCTGTCGGTGAAGTTTCTTCTTCCTTTCCTTGTCGGCCATCCTTCGCTCGTCGTAGCAGCAGTAGCCGCACTTGGTGCAGAGGCAGCAGCACAAGGCCCTGGAGAACACGCTCCTTGCGAGTCTGGAGAGCAAGGTCCCCACGACACTCAAGTAGAGCAGAGTAAGTGGGATGCCCAGAACCGCGTAACCCATGGTGACGGCTTTACCCAAAGCTGTGCGAGGAGCGATACTTCCATATCCTGTAACAATAAGAAAAGAGCTTTTGAAATAAATGAAATTTTAGGCGATTCTTAGTGATTTTGTTTCGAGTTGTGATCTATCTTTTTTTGGTACGTTTTATAATTTTTAATTTTTATCTGTATTTTAAATTTATTTTTTTATATGTGAATTTAAAAAATATATAAACAAACATTAATGTTTTTACACTTATGAATGTAATTGGCTTTGCTTTTATGTACATTTCAATTTAAATAAATAATAATAAATAAATGATAACAAATATTTTTTTAGGAAAGTGGGACAATAATAAAATAAACTCTGAATTTACATATAATATTATCAAGTATTTGAATTACATGGGCGTGGTCAGGTCAGGAGTAGGAATAATCGGCGAGTATGTATGTGGAGAAACATGAATGTGAAAGAGACGAAGAACGTTTGAACACACAGATTGGCGTGATATTCTATTATCTCTGCCTACTCCTACAGTACGCCGTGTGATGGTTAGTTAGTTAGTATGTACGTCTGAGTTAAAAATGCCCATATGTAAGAAACGCCCTTAGTATTTTTTAATTGAATCATTTGAATAATGAAATACATTTTTTTTATCTAAATATTAAATAAAATCGTTGTATTTTGTATGTTTTAGTATGTCAATTTTTGAAACACTCACTTTACGATTTTCCATTTTATAACTTTCATATTAAGTTTGAAAGTAATAAAACCACTTTATATCTTAGTTATAATAAAGCCGACAGGTTTACGAACTTCAAGAACTATTTTAACTTCAAGAACAATTAATACGGGTTTAGTCTTAACCGATATCATCATACTATCAAACCCAGTCACTGATCAAGTGAAGTCAAGTTTGTATATGCTGCCATTACTTAAGAATTCATGAAGTTTAATATTGCTTTATATTTAACGTCTGTTATAATAAATAATAATTACAGTATTATTGATTATTTTATTTTTGTTTTCTGATGGTCAAGTATTTTGTATTTTTTGTATTTTATATTAACACTTTCATTCTGGTTCTACTTCTTTCCATTGTGTTCTTGCCAGTGTCCTTTACTATGACCTAAATTATATTGTTTACCCACACACAAGCCATGCCTTTGTGGGATCATTTTTGTATATATATTTTATTCATATTTTTTTGTATTTGAATTTATGTCATGTTTGTATAATGCAAAAGAATTTAAAATAAAGAAAAGTAGTAATAATAATAATAAAATTAATAATAATTCATCGATATTCATTTGACAAATATTGAAATAAATGAGATAAAATTTTAATGTGTCATTTGTATTACCGAAACCTTTTACAATCACGAAAAACTTTTATAAACTATTAACGAAGTTGGCTTTAGTTTGATGTTTTGGTTTGATTTTCCATGTCATCCATTAGTGAATAGATACTAACGTTTTGTCAGATGGTATCTCGACAAAATATAACGCGCCTGAAAACCACTTTCATCTGTAATAACGATAAACGTCTCACTAATTAGTTTCGGTGACTCTTGTGCCTAGAGGTTGCATGCTTTACAAGCAGATTCAATCCCTACGTTTAAATTCAAGTAATTTTAACGACGTTTTTTTGTAAAAATAATTAAGTATTGAGAGTATTATGGTGCAAGTATTATTTACCGTCAATAGATGTCATAGTTGCAGCGCAATAAATAAAGGTATAATGAAGGCTAGCGAGGTCAAAATGCACCAGATAGTAGTCTCGTAGAGTTAGAAAACAATTTGGATGATTGAAAATGAGCTGTAAAAATCTTATAGACCAGTAGTAATGTTATTTAAATCAACTGTTTTTATCATTAGTTTGAAGGTCCCGGATTCGATTCCCAGGGAGGGGTCAAAGAAATACAAGTAATTTTTTCACTTTTATATTCATTCAATATTGAATATAAAAGTGAATTATTACAATATTAAAATTAATTACATCAAAATTATAAGATAAATGTAGAAAAAACTATAAAATTGTTGTTTTACAATAAAAAATGCAGTTTAATCAAAAAATCTCAGTTCAAAACTTACAAGTCTTGTTTAAAATTAATCGCTTAACTGAATACTAGAATTGGATCATAATTCAGCCAAATTCTATTTCGGTTCGGTCATTCCAGAGCGATTTTAAGTATTGTTTATGAAAAGTTTCGATTTATTTTTCAATTAGCACCGCAATTAAACGGCGGCAGCCCTTCACCTGTACTCGGCGTGTAATCAAGCATTGTCTCAGGCGAAGCGTTGTCACATTACTCGCAATTGTTGTTTTAATACATCCGCCAGACAGCTTGATTCGATCGCGAGAGGGGTGTGCGGGGTCGAGGGTTGTTCCACTTACTTTTGTTTAAATACAAAGCCTTAATTAAGTTGAATACGGGGCAACGATTATTTATGTGGCTCGGGTCTGTAGGAAATGTACCCTGCCTCGCTTGGAATGGATATCCAGGGGTGGTAAATAGCAGCCAGATGCCAGGGGTGGGAAAACTTTTTGTCCTAAGTGCTAGTTGGATCGGTTACAGTAAACGGTTTTGTTGAACTGTGTTCTGAAATGTAATCCAAAGTTGTCATTTGTTTTTTAAAAAAGATTCAAAATATATTATTTCTTATCGTTCTTTTGAATGAAGGATGTTGGATATCTCAATTAGTGCTGCAAAGGAACCATTCTGTTTAATTTTCAAGCCAACAGATGCGTCTGTTTTTTGTGTACATCGTTTTCCTTCTACTTTTCCTTGCAACATGTAATGTATTATTCCATAATTCTTCGAGAACAAAATGTATAAGAGCTCAAGTTTTCTACTTCCATAGAGTAGTAGTAATCTTGTTTAACCACCAAGCTGGAGGTCTCGGGTTTGATTCCTAAAGGAACCAAAATAAATATTAGTGTTTTTTCACTCCAATATTTATTTATATTATCCTAAACTAGTACCTGAAGGATAAGACTGATCACCTTGCCTTCATATAATTAATGATCGACTTAAAATTTCATCAATTTGAATCAGTATCTTACGCAGCAATCGGTATAGATGAGGGTAAGAAGTAGATGAAACTGGAATTTTTTTTTTTTTTTCTTTTTTCTCCCATACGTCTTAAAATATTTTCGTTCCCAATCCATGATTTTTTAAACTATTGTTTCAATCTCATTTACGGTAGCTTAGGTATTGTCGAACTTATCGTCCATGATTTATTTTATTTTTATTTTCATATATATATTTTTTTTTAACATAAAAAGTATACATTTATTTGGAGAACAATTATAAACAAATTAAATATTTTTTTGCAGAGCCCCACCTACCACGCCACCTTGTGTGTCTTGTCGGTGGAGTTCTTTTTATATACATTTTTTTACTGTTTTTATCCATTTAAACCATATACACACAAAAAAAGAGAGATTTTTTTTTAATAAAAACTATTTTACAATTTTCATAGAATCAACTCTTGATCATTTACCCATTCCCTTATTTTGCCTTTGTTTCATATTTTATTACGACCTCTTACCTCCGTCGGCAACAAATTAAAAGTGTTCGCAACGATATGTTGCAGTGTTCTACTCCCATATTTATTTTTAATTCTTGTGGCTATCAAACCTTCCTTGTGTGTAAATCGTGTATCATGGTTGTACACCGATGTATAAGTCAAAGTAAGATTGAGTCTGAAAATGGCATCACAAATCTACAACCGGAGACTTTTATTTAAATAATCTATTTATAAAATTTTAAAATTGTGTCCAAAATGGTCGGTGATATTATTTAAGAATATATGTAAATTGACAAAACTTATTTCCCAAAGTAGGTACATCATTCGTCGCGTCCATATCTCCACTGTTTCACTCAGAAACTGTTGAAGTGCTATTGACTTTGTTAAGTTCTACGTTAAGTTCTAGTAAAGCCAGCTACATCTTCCAAGTTATTCAATATCTCAGACAGACTTCATTATGCAGTCCACCAGTGGTTTTCATAGGGTTTTTAATTAGAGTAGGTAGAAAAAAAGGAACAAAAAAAAATAAAAAATTAATGTCTCCAATTTCTAATTGTGCATATTTTGTTACTGTCTTTTTTAAGTCAAGTGGGCATTTCCGTCAATTTAACTTTATTTTATTTATCCACAAAAACAGTGTAGCCACTGCTTATATATCTTTATGGAATACACGCCACTGCATACATACAATTAAACCCAAAATAAACTTTCATTCTTAAACCATCACCCATTCTCATAATCTAGCGCTTACGAGACAGTGGCGAATTTCGAATATAAGATAATTATTGAAGAACAACAATTGTAGTTACAATGCTGTAACCTAAGCACATATATATGTGTATATATATATATATATATATATATATATATATATATATATATATATATATATATATATATATATATATATGATATATATATATATATATATATATATATATATATATATATATATATATATATATATATGTATATATATATATATATATATATATATATTTATATATTTATATATTTATATATATATATATATATATATATATATATATATATATATATATATATATATATATATATATATATATATATATATATATATATATATATATATATATATATATATATATATATATATATATATATATATATATATATATATACATATATATATATATATATATATGTATATATACTTATATTTATTCACATATTCTTATAGTACTTCTGCAAAACATTAACTTTTAAATGCTCTCAGACCCTTTTTACATTCAGGCTTCTCATCATAATATGACAAATGTCTCTTTCAGATATTTTTTTTACTCTTTTACTTGAACTATTGAGATGCATAGGGTACTGCGTTAGGAGTTAAAGCAATTTAGGGTAATCGTTATCATTTGCGTATAAAAAAATAAGTTTTGTCCATTATATAGCAATAAAAATAATTATCTTTCCACATGTTGTCGACCCCACAAGTAAGACCGCTTCACACGAGACGACCCCTATTCGTCGCACCCATTACTAGCGTATAAATCTTTTAATTCCACATACTTCTCACGCGGCTCTCATATCGGCCCCTGCCTCCCGCGAAGCCTGATTCTGATTAAAACCTTTTAAGACCTGCTTACACGCTACGACGCCGACGCCGACGCTGACGCTACTGCCTCTGAAATTCAGCAACACACTCGCGCGAGAAACATTTCAGGAATTACATTCTATTCTGTAAAATGTACAAGTACATTACCTATTTTTAATAACAAATAGGTATTTAAAGTAATAATTTTATTACACGACTGGAACATTGCGAGATAAATTTAAATCAACATTTTGAGTGTGTCCAAAAACTGGATTATTTCCAATAAAAGGAGTTATTTATCATATTAATTTTTGACGTCTCAACATAGATAAAGAAAAATATGGAAGTCTGGGCATTTACGGGGCTTACGACCGTTATAAGCTGGTTTAAGTGATCACTTTACACACGTGTAATATTCGCCAATTCTACCCGTGATTGACAACCACACTATTCAAATTCTTGGAAGTTCTACATATATACATATATGCTCCAATTTTAAAACATTGTACAAGAATCACAAGATTCACTTTAACCAGCCTGTGACAGTCGTAAGCCCTGTAAATGCCTAGACTTTTTCAATATTCTTCTTCATCTTTATTGAGATGTCAAAAAATAATATGAGGAACCAAAATATCAGATAGTTTATTATATTCTTATTATTTTTAATATTTAAAGCGTTTACTTTGTGGTTAATAATTTTCCTTTCATTTATTTCTTACAAAAATTAGCTTGTAAATAACCACTCATAGAATTTTTCCATCTACCGGTTTCGAAACGTACCCGTCTCTTCGTCAGGACAATCACTTCAACCTATATAAATCCAACTTACTTTTATGTACATCCCTTGTGTCATCTACGATTGCTTGACATAATAGAAATGTAACATTTACTAAACAATATAAGTAAAATGTTCCCTCGGTAAAAAAATCACTGTGAGAACAAAATTGCAAATTTTAGTTGCTAATTAATGTAGGTAAGAAAAGACTAATTTCAATGATTTTAATAAAATCAAATAATGCGTTCATTTGTACAATTTTTTTTATACTTTATATCTGTAAAATGTATAACTTCAATATTTTCATTCAGTTAATTTACCCAATATTCGATTTGTTCCACTCTTAAAATAAAACTATAATTTATGCTTTCTATGGCAAAAACTTAGAAAAGCAAAATAAAAATCTATGAACAAAATCCAGAAAGTAAGGTGATAATGTTCAGAAAATAATAATAATAAAGCTGTTTCTGCAAGGCATTGCGAAAACAGGGTGGTGTTGAAATTTTATATACGTAGCAAATAGAATAGCTATAAATTATCGCAAACCGAACGCTGTTTTACGACTCTCTAACAATGTATTATACGGGGTAGGTGTTGAATTTACCGGAACAGCGATTCGAAAAATGTTAAAATTCTAACTTACGTTCTAACGAGAATAGTATTTTTATCTCGTAAAAATAATTTTTAATAACATTATAAATACCGCCAAAAGTAAGCACCTTTTTAGTATCATCAAACATGTATTTACTTGTTTAATATAAATGAAACTTAATACTTATGTACTAATATTTCTTAAAATCTATTGTGACACGTGTTCAGATGCATTCCGCGTCATTTTCAAACACCGGTTATTGAAAATAGTATAACAATATATTTAAAGAAACAATTATATTAACTAAGTCAAATCAAAACTATAAAAAAAATGGATGACGATAAAGTGACTGCCGAAATAATTAATGAAAAAACTTTTCATTAGTTAATCAATTTAAATTTTACAATAAAGAGTCTTCTCGTGCTGAGGGCACATGTAAAATTACTTGTCTATTAAATTATTTATTAGAAGGCAAAATGCTTCCCGTCTTGATTGTGTAGTATCCTACCGGGTTTAGCTACCATGCTGGAGGTCTTGGGTTTAATTCCTAAGGCGGTTGAAATAAATGAAAACTTGTGTTTTTTATAATAGTTTTCAATTAATACAACCCCGAACTAGTACCGGAAGCGTGCGATTGATCACCTTGCCTTCAAATTACTAACGATTAACTTAACAATGCATCGATTTGTTGCAGTGCCCTAGGCATCATTAGATGCGAAATAGGGTAAGAAGAGAAATATTGTAGAGAGTAAAGTTTTTTAATTACCTTTTCTATTTCATTTTAACCAAAAGACGATATATTTTCTTCATTCCTTGAAAAATATATAGGTTTATAATGTTTCTTCAAACCCTTATCCGCACCCCAGTGGTGCATAGGGCACTGCATATCAACGCAGTGTTATCTTGATTGTTAACACATGAAAGAAAGGTGATCAGCCCTCCGCTTCAGGTACCAGTCCAGGGTGATATTGAATAAATATAAGAGTGAAAAAAATCACTTATACTTATTTGAACCCGCCTGGGAATCGAACCCGGGACCTCCAGGATGGTAGTCTGACCATTACGCTATGGAGGCGAACAAAAGTAGTATAATGTTTACAAGAAGCAATATATCTTTTTTTATAATATCTCATCACGTAATGAAAAAAACAGACCAGTGAAGAGATCAAGTTCTGTACCTTACATATACAGCTGTTTAAAATCAGCGGACAGATAGTGCTAGCACATAAGTCAAAACGTAAAACATAAATTGTGGGCACACAGTTTGAAAACACAATCATTGCTTAAGTACGGTTAGTTGTCATTATCTAGGAATTCAACGCGAGTGTGGTAATTAAAATCCATCATAATAATAGTTTTCCCACAGTTTGAGAAGCCATTGTCCGGTTCTTACCGGGCAGTCCAATTAGGAGGTAATTTATCGGACTCGCCGCTCCAGAATTTGATTTAATGCGACCTGCACCCAGAACACCCTCCGGGAAGGGTTGGAATGCAAGGGATGGACTACCGTGATCTATCCTACTAAAATATTTGGACAATGTCCAAATTTTTGAGAAAAAAAAGAAAGAGTTATTTATATTAACATATTTTTTAATACGATAATAACTCAAGCATGGAAAGAGAAAATTATTCAGAAAAATAGTTTTATTTGGTAAATGCCACTTTTTCTTAAAACCTATTGTGTTCTCATTATTGTCTTTGTTCCCACTAATAAATAACAATAAAATAAAATAAATTACATCTCAGTAAAGATGAAGAAGAATAAAGATGTCTCGACATTTAAAGGGCTTACGATCTGTCATTAGCTGGCCTTAGTGATCACTTACATTTTGTAACATTTAACATTCCACCCATGATTGACAACAACAATACTTAAATTTCTTTAAAGTTATATTTTGCTTCAATTCCAATTATTTTTTAATGCTACTTTTGATTTTTTTCATTATTTTTAGTTTAATGAACTCAACAATGTTCGTTTATTCAGTACAAGAAGTTTTAAATATTAAAAAAATTAAATTAAAACGCCTTCAGTAAGTCTCTAATTTTTTTAAATTTTAAAATACACTACTACTCGTTTGCAGAGGCGTGCGTTCAACAACAAAAAAAGTACATTTTTCCTCCCTTACTTTAACGAAAAAAATAATAAAAGTAAAGAGCATACCATATGTGTTCGATAGCAAATTTCTTGAATGTTTTTTGCAGATACTTTGTGGCACATTTTATTTAGATCCTTAAATGATCAATAAAAGCAACATTATATGGTATACGGAGTGCGTGGAAGTTTTTGCTATCGTAAGGGAAGGGTAATTAACTATAACCTAACTATGAGTATTTCAATATCTTAGAATTAGTACATAAACCATGAGGATGCCAAGGTTCTTGTCGAAACCGGTTGGAAAAGTGTACAAAAAAAGAGGTTAAAACAAAGTTGTTATATTTTATTAAGTCGATAACAATTTTTTATTTAAATTAACTTACGTTTTTTAGTTGTCTTCCAGCGGCAGAACAAGCATTATTAGAGTTTTGATACATGTTTGATTACAGTCGTCAGTGGATATTTTTTTCAAAAATATTTCAATCAACACGCTGTTTTCCCTACTGCCCACCCTGGCGTAAAGTTCCATGCACACCCCTGCTCGTATGCATGTTGGGGTATGTACGTCATTGCATCCTCTTAACTTTGTATCCAAGTTCACGTGCAGCGCTATTAAATGTTACATCCCCTTGTATAAGCAATACCACGGCAAATATATACAGCCCTGCGATAAGAGTGCAATCTAACAGCAATATTGTAGATCAAATATTAAATTGACGTAGAAGCGTATAATATTTTCTGATATTCGGAATAACTTGTGAATGTAGACGTATTTTTCTTATCTGCTACACCTTAAAGTTTTTTTATTTTATTTCATATTAGACTCACGTAGTACAATCATTATTGATAATTTTATAAAAGGGAAGTTATTATTCTTTAGACTATTATTTTTTATTAGAAGCATAGTTTTTAAAGATCCTGAGAGGACAATATGCTCACCATTCGACTTTTCAACACAGATTTTCCGCAATTGAAAATGTCAACTTGGCTAAAACATGAGTTGTAATCACTAGCCATTCTAAACATAGGTGAACTCCGCCCATAATTAGTTCGAAGGACAGGTACTCTGAATCTGAGTTAGATTTAAAATATATCATTTATTTATTTAATTCATTAAACGACTTTCAACGATTTGAAAGATAGGATAACTTACCTTTTGTTTAAATAGTTACAAACATCTCGTATTACTGAAAAACAAAATTAATTATTGGAAAAAATATATTTTGTCAGCAAGTACGGGTACTAAATCATTATTTCTGTCTACAGCTGTTACGAAAAAAAAAATATTTGTATTTATCTAAACACGTTAATTTACGATAGTTATTTATTAATTAATTACCTCTTTTGGTAAATCTCTGAATGTTTTTTAATAGTTTTATTAAAGAAATGTGGAATGGTTTTTAATGTAATGTAATGTTTATTATTGTTAATATAACTATTGTTTATTATATCATTTTTTATATGTAAGCTGTACAATTCCCGAATAAAAAATAAAAAAATAAATAAAAATTAATGTTAACAAATTTTATGTATTTCTTGTCAAACAATGATAAACCTGACAAATTGGTAATATTTCTCAATAATTTGTGATCATATCAGCTTTCAAATAAATATCGGAAAAATGTAATTTATAACTTTTGATCGGTTTTTATACGTTAGGGGATTATCCGTATTAGGACATAAATATTTAATCAACGCGTCATACTACCTTATATGTATATCTATAGAGATGATAATAACATGTGGCTAATTTATTAGAGCCATTTTCACAAAATATTGTCTCAAAGACAATGAAATTATTTCTTACGAACACTCTCCTTACTTTTTTTCTTGATTGTTTTTCGCAGATACTTTTTTTAAGCTTAATCACATTTTATAAGCTTAATAAAGTTATTCAACTTTGTTTTAACCACTTATTTATTATTAGTACACGTTAACCAACCGGTTTTGACAAGAACCTTGTCATCATCAGGGTTTATTAAATTCTAAAACATTAAAATACTCATAGTTAATTACATTCCCTTACCAAAAACTTCCACACACTCCATACGCCATATGAAAATATGATTTTAAAAATATGAACTCCTTATATGAATTCCTTACTCTTTACCGTGGAATTGAAAACATAATGGTAAAGTGACAATGGGTGGTTGGAAGAATTGTGGATGACAGTGTCTGTTTGTGTCGGTTTTCTATAGTTTTTTTAAATGAATTTTATTATTTATACTACAAAGGATCAAATCTTAAAAAAAAATGAGGACTGAATTTATTTCTATTTCTAATGTATTTTATTAAGTTTAATAAATAACCATTAAAAATAACCAATTAAATTTAACTTTTTTTAATATACCCCATTTTGATTCATTTGTCTTCTTTCTTTCATTCAAAATTTTATTTTTGTGCAAATATCGAATCGTTTTAATTTTCATTTAATGCCCTGATAATGGAATGATTATTCCAAAACCGGCAGTCACGAATAGGTGTATATAAAAGTGGTATTACACAAGTGAACGATGAATGATAAGGAGAGTGTTATATTACCATACCAAAAAGTTAACAATGCTTTTAACATACAAAATATTATTTCTTTCGCTTTGTACTGTAAACGAATATACGCTGTACTAAAAACAAATAAATAAAAAAAATTAAATTGCTTTTTTTCATTTAAGATTTTAATATGTAATAGCCTCTAGAGTAAACATGCTTATATTTTTTTTAAACAACTTAATTCTGTTTTTCCCGGAAAAGATAATATCCTAGGGAGGATGATATGTTCGCTTATAATTTTAATTAAATTTTACTTAATTTTATTACATTCCCTTTTCACCGTTGCCAAAAGAACATGAATAGTATTATTTAATATAATAAATTCCGATTTAAAGTACTGAACTGAATAGAAAATGTATGAAAATATAGGTTTAAACGTATATATGGATGATTTTAAAAGTTAAATAGCATTTATAAGAAAATCTATATATATATATATATATATATATATATATATATATATATATATATATATATATATATATATATATATATATATATATATATATATATATATATATATATATATATATATACATATATATATATATATATACATATATATATATATATATATATATATATATATATATATATATATATATATATATATATATATATATATATATATATATATATATATAAATACATATATACACATTATTTTATTATTATTATATATATATATATATATATATATATATATATATATATATATATATATATATATATATATATATATATATATATATATATATATATATATATATATATATATATATATATTATATATTTTATATTATTAAGTTATTTAAAAAAAATATTTTTTGTAACTTAATTATTTGTGTTCCAGTCTTGTTGACCTTAATCCCATGTCCCAAAATGAGAAATAGAAATTGCTTATCGGGAATATAATATTTATGACTTATGTATGTAATATATTTTGAAAAATTAAATAAAAAAATATCCGTTACCTGCTTTCTATGTACCTTTATTAAAGAAATCATTTTTGCGACCAAAATTTAAAAATAAAATTATGAATAAAATAATTCTTATACTAACCTAACCAATAGAACAAAACATCTAAATGGGTGAATAAAAAATCCCTTTTTAAAGAACGAATTTACATTTAACAAATGTGTTATAAATTATCTTATCAAAATCATCCCCTCATTTGTAAATTCCATCTTCGGACCGGAAATACGTATTTCCAAAACGCCCCAAAAATTAACGGAATTAAATGGAAATACGGGAACGTTTTTCGTGTATTTTCAGAACCACCCATTGAGGATGTTCAGTTAGATAAAGTATAAATAGAAAAGTATACTCGTACATTGAAATTCATAATAATAGAGTATGAAGACATTTTTGTTCACAAATCTCAATCTATAATTTAATATAATATAATATATTTGCGCATGATAGAAAAATATTTAATATTTTTATAATATTTCCTACATATTTTTTGAAAAGAAATGAATCATTAAATTAGTTTCACAAGTTTCAGAAGTTTTTTGGCTTTTACGTAAATTTGATGAGAAAGAGACAATGTGGATGAAGGAGCTCATATTGAAGGGCATTACTGACACATAGAAAAGGAAAGAGACGAGGAACAGAGAGTAAAAAGGATAATAGCTGCGCTTTTTGGAGTAGCATACACGTACTCATTCTAACCTATGTTGATGACACTTTTAATGCGTCCCTTTGAGTAATATTTTTACAAAAAATAATATTTTAGGATGAAATTTCTGAAAAATACTGAACTTCCCTATTAAAAAGAGGCTTTGCACCATTTAGGGGCTGGTTTCAGGCCTCCTGATGGGGTTGGCTGAAAGGTTATGATTAATACAACAACGCCCCCAGGAAAACGCGTATGTTTTTATACGACAGTGCATTATAATAATGCATTAAAATTTAGCATTAAAATGATATGTAGGCTTTTTTATGAGGGAGCGCTTTCTTACTTTTATTTCTTTTTATTTAAACTCCTCTTCAAAGCTTTTGCACAATGGAAAGCAAAAAGAAATAAGAAGTTTTTGTAATAAGGGTCTATGCTAAAACAGCTCATTCAAATCAACCATAACTGCTGCCGATAACTCACACATGAAATGTCGCGTTAATTATGTAATGTAAAGGCTTTATATATGATAAAATACTCTAATTTATGAAGCCCTCATATCATATAATTATAATTGACACATCAATTCACATATATACAGACACAAAGTACATGAATGTAGAATTCCAAAATTTTATTATGTAGCGTGGTTATCATCATAAGTAAAGTGAAAAATGTTACAAGCGTGTAAAGCAATCACTTAAACCAGCCTATGACGGATCTTTAGCCCCGTAAAAACTTATTAAAAATATAACAAAATGTAATGTTATAAAAATTGTAAAAAAAAAACATTTTAAAACATTTTAGAAATAATATATATTTAATGTATTCATTGCTTCACAAGCATTGTGAAATTACGCTTTTTGGAAATGTGTGCTTTCTATTTGATTAATTTTTCATTTAACCAGACTGAGATACAGCAACGCTTGACCAGATTCAGCTGGTATTGTATAAATTTTCGAAATTGACTCCTACATCTATCCATCACTCAGAAAACAACTTTAAACTCAGCTTCGCTTAGAATGAGTTCAAAATCCACTTTAAAAATTCATATTTTTAAATGTATATACATGTTTTTGTTCACGTCATTTCCACACAAGAAAATACTTAAAACTCTCGAGAATTTCACTTTTAAGTTGGTAGAGCGTATACATCCTCTCGCTCATGTGGTTCGAAACGAAGCCTTCTTATGCAAAAATGTTTAGGGTGAGAAAAAATTAGGAAGGGGCTCCGCGGGGAAGAGCCTTTGAGAGAATTTACGAGCCTGAGTGTTTTATTGTACTTTCCTGCATGATAATAGCCCGTTTTATTTTTATTGTATTCCGAAATGGACTGCCATTTGTACAAAATGCGAGCGGAATATTTTCATAGCCCGAATGAAGAGAATATTAAATTAATGATACGTACGACGAATATATGCGTAATTAAATCGCGGTATTTAAAAGGAAAAATTGTATTCATACACAAATTCTTAACGTGAAAAAATTAAAGCACTTAGGGTCTGTAAGAATCGTAAGAGTTGGTTCTTTTTTAGATTGCTAATGATGTTTGTTATTTTTTTGACATTTCGGTGTACTTTTCATCATCTGAAATCTTTATTTGACGATATGTTACACTAAAATCATTATTGAATACCTGAAATCATAATGATTGATTTCAATAAAATCGTCTTTGTCTAAATGACCACGTACATATACAATTTATGTATATAATTATAAACATGATCTTTTATTGTACGATATGAATGTATATTTTGGAGGTCCCAGGTTCTATTCCCAGGCGGGTCTGATTGCCTTGCCTTCATATAATAAATGATCAAATAAACAAAGCATCAATTAAACGCATTCCCCTATCCACCAATGGGTGAAGATAATTCAGAAATACGATAATTGAATTTGTTTATTTGATGCCATTTTCGTAAACTAAACCTTAAAGGTCATTTGCTTTTCATCAAATCTTAATCATGGTTAAAAAATTTTTGGTCCTTAAGGATACTCTTTTTCTCAAAGTTTTAAAAGTAAATCATACAAATGGACACTGAAATAATCCTACTGAATATGACATTAATCAAAAGTTTTATATTTATTCCTATGTAAACACATAAAAATAAACGTATCCTATACACGTCGCTGTGTGTGTATCCGCCTCCATAGTTTTTTGTGATTTTGTGAAAGTGATTTTTTCACTCTAATATTTATTCAATATTACCCTGGACTAATAGCTTAAGTGGAGGGCTGATAACCCTTCCTTTATGTGTAAATGCTCAAGAAAATACTGTGTTTATATGATGCAGTGCCCTATGCACCATTGGGGTACGGATAAAGGTTTGAAGAATCCACGGCGCTGTAGTTAAAATATGTACCTTTAATAAAATACAATTGAAACCGAGCAAAAATACGCGTATTTATATAGAGGATATTGAATTTATTTTATTTCAAATTCATTCAATTCAATCCAGGCAATATGTCCGTCACGCTCGATCACAGCGTCACAGATTCTGGTATGCAGGGGTGGAAGTTTATTGTTTTCATGTAACCTGAAACATCCTGAAACTAACTGAAGCTGAAAAACCGATTTGTTGCCAACTCGTGATTAACAGCGGTTGTCTATAGTTTTACAGCTTTTCTGAAAATATTTCAATTTTAAGCGAGCAGTGTAAATCCATACCTCTGTCGGTTCGTTTAATATTGTAACATGAAATATGGTATAAGTTAGTTACTAAACGCGAGTACGTAATAATGTTTTCGTTGAACGATGCAAGTTTTATTTATCTTTTTATACTTCAGCTAAATTTGGATTTAAAATTTTAATACAGAAGCTTCAATTTTTTCTATTATTTTATAAAATTGTTGAAACACTGACCTAAATAAAAATGCAATTTATGAATCTACTGAATATGCTTATTTTCGTGATAGTTGTTTCGCTTTGGCCTCGTCAAACTGTGTCCAAAAATCAAGAAACATGAAATATCGTGCAATTTTTTATAAGCCAAAGAAGTTACATTTTTTATTATGTTTTTTTTATCTTAACTCCTATCCTCAACCAATGGTGCATAGGGTACTGTATCGTATCAAAGCAGTATTATAATGATAATTTTTTATGTGAAAATATGAAATACTAATAATGTGAAAATGTTTTTTTTAAAACCCTCAGAATAAAATCTGAAGCGTTTATCTATTTGTAACTAGGTTTTTGACATAGTTTGATGATAAAATACCTTTCACAAAAAATATCATTTCATAAATCGTGTTTTTTAATAAAGTTTTTAAAAAAAGGTTAAGAAAGTTGACATTAATATTTACAACCTGCTTCCACTATTCAAAGTCACTTAAAATAGAGAATGTCAGATGACAGACTTCCACGTATCGCCCTTCAAGGAATCCCTGAAAGACGCAGACCCCCAGGCAGACCTCCAAAAAGGTGGAAAGACAGCTAGGAGTAAACTTCCCAAGAGCTACAAGCGGAGGCACAAAAAGATCCTTAGGATCTAGAAAAAGAAGAAGAAGAAGAAGATTAAAAAAAGAAAGTAATTATACAAGAGCTATTCATAAACAGACAATAGAAGTGGGTAGATCTGAACTACACAGATCGCATCATTCAGTCATTTTGTTTTTGATTGCATGTCACAAACAATTTATTTTTTGTAAATAAATATAATTAAATGTGCCTTTGACACAGGAAAACTCTATGAAGGCACACTAATTTGTAATTGTCTGTACAATGAAATAAAAATCGAAAAATAAAATGGATACAAAAATAAGTAGCAGCTCATTTTTAACCTTCAGCAGAAACATCTGAGTTTGTTGTAGAAGTTATTTTTACGGTGTATAAATACTGGCTGTAAATACCACATTGACAAAAACACTTGAAGCAACACTAATTTAAGAAATGCATAATGAGTATAATATTTAAACAGTTTTTAGATATTTTCTGCATAGAATGCAATTATGAAAATTTTGTGTAATCAAATTAATGTAATCACCGATCACATGACTCATGGAAAAAAATTTGCTATATTCCAACATATTTTGTTTTTCTCATTTTTTTAAAGAATTTAATAGGTACTTCTGTAAATAAATAAATAAATAAATCACCAAACGCAATAAACCGTACCGAAATTTTCAAATGCACCTTTAAAGTAAAATTATGTCATCTTTTTCATAAAGGCTAATTTCGACTCAGCGAATTGTGAGGAAATAGAACCGTTGCTTTGCACACTTCTACGCGTGCGTCAAAACTATCGTCAGCTGCTTACTTGAATAAATCTCACAGAACCCTTATTAAAAAATGACACGCACGATGCGCGAAACTAAAAGCAATTTTCTTCATATTAATTTTTAAATATTATTTTTTGACATCTCATCAAAGATGAAGAAGAATATGGAAGTCTGGGCATTTACGGGGCTTACGACCGTCATAGGCTGGTTTAAGTGATCACTTTACACACGTGTAACATTCACCAATTCTACCCATTATTGACAACCACACTACTCAAATTCTTGGAAGTTCTATATATATATATGAACCAATCTAGAAACCTTGTTCATGAATCACTAGAACTTCACTAGAGACATCTATTGGTGAGATGTAAAGAAGCTTTTTATTAAGCAGAAACTCTTATATTAGTATGTGAGATCCGAATCCTGGATAATAATCACACACATGAGAAACTCCAGAAAATACCATTTTCATTTTTATTATTAAGCTTATAATTTGACCAGATAATTTATTTACAACATTTTGAGTGTGTCCAAATACTTGTTCACAAAATCTGGATTATCTCCAATTACAGGAGTTATTTTCATATTATTTTTTGACATCTCATCAGAGAAAAATCTGGATTATCTCTGATGAGATGTCAAAAAATAATATGAAAATAACTCCTGTAATTGGAGATAATCCAGATTTTGTGAACAAGTATTTGGACACACTCAAAATGTTGTAAATTTTTAAATATATGAAAATATTTTTATCACATGTTTTCGACCATGAATAAGAATTCTTCGTCTAAAACAATTAAAATGAATTCTGTATTAGCATGGATACCTTTTTTTGGGATAATTTTTGTTATTTATTCCAAAAGAAGTATTGACAGAAAGTATTTACATACATATCTCTATATCTGGAGACCCCGGGTTCGATTTCCGGAGTAGGTCATTATAAATATTAATGATTTTTTCCTGTTTTTTTTTTTAATATTATTCTATATACTGGTCTGGAACCTATAGAACAAAATTAATCACCTTGCTTTCATGTAAGTAACGATTATGATAACACTTGGTCTATTTTTTTACTATTTTATTTACAATTATTTTTAGTGTCCAAATATTTGGGTGAGTATATTATCATTGGGTGTGTCTAAAGCCTTGTTCACAAATCTGGGTTTCTCTACTTACGAACTATGTTTACTTTTACAATGTAAAATAATTAGTAATAACGTGGAGAAACCCAGATTTGTGAACAAGGATTTAGATACACCTAAAAATTTTGCCTTTTAAGAAGGTAATTATGGTGATTCTTTGATAAAATCTGGATTTTGCCACAAATTCACCAGATGCCGTTTAGAGAATATTCGTTGTTAATGAAGGTGGATTTTAGGTGTTTTATTATACTTTTTATATTTATTAAAAAATGATTTGAGAATAGCACCAATGACAGGTTAAACTTCTTTTCCAAAAGCTAAAATAGCCACATTAGTTATTACTCAACGACCAGTTTAAAGTAATGAAATTGGCTGTAAAGTTAAAAAGTACCTTCATATTAAAAAACCAAAGATATTCTAGCGAAATAAATTCAGATAGAATCCACTTAAAACGGGAAATCTACAGCGCCTCTGAAATGTGGGAAATCGTATATCCCGGAAATCGTAAATTGAAAGGCTGTGTTTATGAATCAAACATTTTCAAGATTCGCGATAGATTTTACTTGAGGGAAAAGTATTTCCCGATATTCCCTTCGCTTATTTCAGGACGTCTCGCATTTACCAGCTACATTGGAAATGATTTGGAAATATAAAGAAGCCGACTGTTTTGAGAACGCCCTATAAATTTTAATATTAAGCAGATTTTTCAAATATATTTACGATCAAGTTTTAGTACGAACAAATATTTGTTACTCAGTAAACGTAACCGCAAAACGTCATTGATGAAACATGGAGTATTTTGTATCATTTCATTTTTCTTTCAACGAGTATTTTTGTACTAAAAATAACAAAAGACAATCAGACTACTTTCCAAACAAAAACAAGGGTTTTACTTTTAAATGCTATAAACAACATTTCGACAGCATTTTTTTACTATATTTCCTGATTTATTTTCATTCATCTCCATAATGTAGTGGTAAGCGCGTTTATTTACCGTTCTAAAGTTCCAGGGTTCAATTTCAGGGGAAAATTTAAATATATATTAGTGATTTTTCTCTCATATTCATTTGATATCACCTTGCCATCATACAATAAACGATCAAATTAATATTGCGTCAATGTGATGCAGTGCTCTATGTACCATTGTATACGGATAAAACTCAGTAGTAGTATTAGTAATGCAAATCCTAAAAATGAGGTCAATTACTTAACCTTAGTATCGGAAATATTTAATATAATTTCAAAATATAGAGTTTCACAAGTCCTTACGTACTGTTACGTATAGTATGGAACCAATTACTGAATAATTGAGATTTATCTTTAAATTTTTAATTAAAACACTAAATTTCTTAAATACCTAATACTATGTTCATAATTGGTAAATTATATGGCTATAAAGATTTAGTTAACTGCGTTTTTGAATCTTCAATTTCATTACCTTGTAATTTTCACCAAACGACGAAAAAAACATTTTAGCTTCACTCTTGTTACAAAATTCTCAACAGATTAAAATTGGCAAAATATCAAGTAAAAAAAAAAAAGAAAAGAAAAATACTCACCAATTGTTGTGAGAACAGTAAGAGAGTAAAGGAACGCCTTTGCAAAATTCCACTCGAACTCATCCGCTGAAGAGACTCCTTGGGATCCCTCAAGTGCTTTTCCTGTTCCCTGAATTCCACCCAATTCCGCCGCAACTTTTAGCGCCAATTGCTCCTGGAACCTCCCAATCTCCTGCGCAGCCAGCCGCGTCCAGTTCTCTTTATACAGGATGTTGAGAGAGACAGTTATCTCCCAGATGTTTTCAACAGTCCTGGCTCTGAGCTCGGCGCTCGCCTGAGAGGTGCTTCCGTTGATGTTCGTCTGTTGACCAGCGACGCTGTTGACATTTTTCTCTTTCATTTGCTGTTGGAACAAAGTTGTCGCGAGGGTCTTCTGATGCATCTTGGCTGCTCCACCTTCTATGGCCAAGAAGACGAACGATCCCAGGAGCGTATAAGCCAACAAGAGAGCAAAAATACCGATATTGGTAACAAGTCCCGTAAGCAGCCCTTTACGTTTCGCTCTGTTTGTTTTGAAGCAGAAACAGCACGTTGTGGGAGCATCTGCGCTCGATTTTCTCGGCAAATTTGTTCCGTTTTCGCCTTTTTTCTCTCTGTTCTTTGTTGATTTCTTGTTCGTGCCGTATTGCATCTTCACAACTTCTTTGTCCATGATTGTTCTTCTTTTGTTATCCTTTTTATATGTGCGCTGTAAAGGAGTCGTAATGGGGGAGAACGTGTCCAGATGTTATGATATCCTCGGTTACGTAACGCTACAGATGTGGCGAACGACAATTTCGTAACGAGTATGAATGTGCTTTACGACTCTAATAAAATTTAACACACTCCGCTGCACAAACTCGCGATATTGTCAACTTTTCAAAGAAAACAAGTACTATCAAAATATTTTCTTCAAAGTCTCATATACCGTATTTTTTACTTACATAGCTTTTAAGTATCATACTGTTTTTTTTTTGCGCAATTCAAAGATTAAGTAAATCCGTTTCTGCTGTCGGTAAAGTGTTACGGTACATAAATAACCCTAAAGTTTCCATTTAATAATAGTTTCGAGCACTTGTATCGGCAGCCTGAGGAAGGGGAGTATATTATGGCGGGAGATTGTCACGTTCCACTTTCAAAGTGCATCCGGCGTGTCCTGATTGGTTGTTTGTAACTTCCGGTCGCGGGCGGGGGGAGCTCCGGATAGGAAATCCATCTTCTTTATTCCCGTTTTCCCGCAAACCGTCGGAATAATAATAATTTCTTGTGTTATTTCGGTGCTGGGGTAGTCTCGGGATGGAGACACTCTTTCTGGCAACACTCCCGCGGATTCTGGAACAAGATACCACATATTAATACAAAACTCTTCTACGTACGAGTATTTTACCATTTTGAAAACATACGCTGTATTCTGGAATGATATTTTACTGTTAGAAAGACACATCGCTTACTCCTTTCAACGTCATATATAAAAAAAAAATAATCAAAGTTCGTATTTAAAGTTTAAAAGTATAATGTAATGTATTAAAAATAAATATGAAGCCATTTATTAAACTTTTTAATGTGCAACAGATCTTTTAAGGTTAAACCTGAATTATTTTTTCCACTTGAAAAATACTTAGTATTTTTTTAAAAATTAAATAATACCTTTTCTTCATAATGCAAAAACAACACTTTTTGCCCTGAAGCGGGTAAATATTAAGTTAAAAATATGCCGCTTTTGCTGGGATATAGTACTATGTATGTTGATATGACTTGGGCGCACGAATCAAACAATTAAAGAGAAAAATTATACTATTAATTTAGTTGGACATAGGAGCAGAAGAAAACCGAGAAAAACTAGGCATGATTGATTATTTTTAAAAAAATGACGTGGCCAGGTCAAGAGTTCGAATAATGGGCGAACTAACATGAAGAGATTCATATTTTTAGCAAAGACATATTGGTGTTGCGTTCTATTCTCCCTGCCTACCCCTGCGGAAAAGCGGCGTTATATTTAATTATTTTATGTGGTTTCATTTATTGATTCGGCAGTCACTTTCTGATAATGTCTATCCATTTTCGATTTTAGTTTTACTTGGTAAATACCACTTATAATTAAAACTTATTGTGACACGTGTTTCGATGCGTTCCGCATCATTTTCAACGCGGTATGTATCGTAAAACGTGTCACAATAGATTTTAAGAAATAGTGATATTTACTTTTTTTTAAATTTAAGTAAAACTTCTATCAAAAATAGTTTATAAAGATTTATTTCTCTTCACATTGGAGAAATTGCGTGAAAAGGATATCAATATTACATAGGTATTATAAAAGGAATTTTAAAAAATCCATTATTGATCAATACTTATTTACTACAGCACTGAAAGCAGCTTTGTTTTATTATGGAATCGCAAACTTATTTCATAAGTTTCAGACCATTTTTCAATAAAACGTCCGCCGATATACAAAACATTATACATAACAAATGGTTTGCGGAGAAAATTTCAACAATAAATTTCCAATCTTGGCGGAAAACTCGTAAAAAACATCGAAATATCCTTATCTTTATTTAAAAATTTCGATATAAAGATTTTGAAAGTGGAAATAAAAGATTTAAACTTTTAAGTATGAATGATTTTACCTTCACAAAGTAATATTTTATTTTGCGATTTTCTAATGGACTTCGGTTGTAGTCATGTTAACTAATTAACTAACTAACCATCAATCCACTTCTCCGCAGGGGTAGGGACAGAGAATAGAACGCCACACCAATATCGACGGTCCCTACGGTACTCTATCTGCAAATCTGTTACTTTACGGGAGAGAGCTTAGAAGATTTTTTCAACGGATTATTTTCTATCATTTAACGGTTTTATTCTAAACTAGCATTTCACATGAAAAACACGATAAAATAATGTATTAAATCGTTTGAAAACTTTATGCTTTGTCAAAATTAAGTAGTTAGCGTTTTAGGAGTTTAGTTCATATGATGCGTCTTATACGCCTGAAAATTAGGCGTAATTTATTTTATTAATTTTTTTTTGTTTATTTATATTTTTTGATAACGGTCAGTTGATAACGTACACCAAATATCTCAAAATTGACAAAAATGTAGTTAGAGCACTTTACGTAGGGCACATCGATATGTCTTTACAAAAAATCTTCAACTCTTCCACATTAATCAATTCCTCATATATACCCTCCGTTTATACCTATTTAACCACGCTCAAGTATTTGGAATACTTGGTGATCAAGTATTTTTCGGTCTTTCTCTGCTTTTATTACCAACTATATTCGCCTCATAATTTTTTTTTACCTTTCTTCCTTCACTCATTCGTTACTCGTGCCCAAATCATCAACACACATTTCTAAATTTTATCGATTATACTTATCGCAGCCTTGCATTAATTCCTTAAACTTATCACAATTTGAACATCCATCATACATTGTTTTGCCCGCACTGAGAGATCGGATTTTGATGGCATTTAGTCTTTCATCCTTCTTTTATCAACTCTTTTTTACATTTCCAGTCATATTTTAACTTTTTCATTAAAAGTAAACTATTTTATTAAATTTAATATTTACTTGGTAAATATCGATATTTATTTAGCTGATTTTGAATGCATTTCGATACATGTCACGAAATAAATTAAACAATAGTGGTATTTACTAAGTAAAAGTAATTTTTTACAACAAATAAATTGCTGAAACAATTAATGAAAAATTTATTTTAATATTGAATACATACTTTTTCATAACTTTTTTTTTTTGTTATTAAAATTTATTGGACTATCCACTTTTTCTGAAAATTTACTATGACACGAGTTTCGATGCATCCCGTATAATTTTCAAAAACTGTTTTTGAAAACAGTGTTTGTGAATGATAGAGAATTTAAATTAATCGACGGCATTAAAAAATATATTAATTTATATTTTTAAACGTCTATTTGATGCTACGACAAAGTTTGACAATGACCTTGTTAAAAGAAACATCTGTCAACAAAGAAATAAATCAAAATTAAAACATTGTTTTGAAATCCTTTAGTACGTAATAAGGATTTTCTAAATCGCCTACATCAATTCGTGATTACAGGGCAGTGCTAGACAAACGTATTACGTATGTTCGTTGATACTGCGTAATAAAAGACTGACAGTGAAACTGAGATTGAAAACAATAGAATACCGCCAGTGGAATTCATCAGGAATTTAATGAACAGCCTAATGAAAAATGGCTTAAATACCACATAAAAAATACATACAACTGATGGCAGAAAATCCCGATTAATGAAAAAAACCGGCTGCGTAGGGGAGGAATTTTTCATTATTATTTATTAAACGTTTAGATGTTTCGGATGTGTTTTATCGAATTTTTCAACAAATGAACCAACTCTTATTTTATTTGAACCAACATTACACACAAATTTTATTAATATAAATATATATTTATATATATAACGTGGTAATATTTTTCTTTATAAATTGGGTGTAAATAATATGTAAAGTGGGTGTATAATAATAAAATAAACAATGTATTGCTTTGTAATTAAAGTTTATAATTAAAGTTTATTCTTAATTTATCTTTATAATATTTTTTCTATCTATCTATCTGATTCTGACAGTTCAGAATATATATTTTCCTATCGGAAGTCTTTTGTTTTATTCTGTGCGACGCATGCGACATCTGGTGGTAGAACTGTTTTATGTAGGTACTATTTGTAAGTACTTAATAAAATGTATAGGTAGGTACCTAGGTATTTTATTACACACATATATATATATATATATATATATATATATATATATATATATATATAAACTGTATATATTTAAAATAAAAATATATTTATATTCTTCATTATCTACCATATATTGATATATCAATTTTATTATTCTCATCCTTCCCATTCATGGTACGATTTTCTATTGAACATGGGATAAACGAAAAGTAGCAGATTTTCAAATAATTTTTTATTATATTTAAGTACTTTATATATTTTTTTGGAACTCGCACTTTTATTAGGCTTCTTGATAATTTTTATCACATATCATCCACTTCCATAGGTAGAAATGGATAAAAAGATTATTTATTTTAACATTAATAATACATTCCGCGAAAAAACTAATATTTCTTTTCGTGGAAGCAGTTTGATCTTTCAATCAGGACGAAACGTTATATTTTCTTTCAAGGAAAATAGTATTTTCTCAGTATTTCTGTCATTGATAATAAATTATTTATTATATAAGACAATGAAATACAAAATGTACAATACTGAACAGTAGGATGTCATTTGTCATACCTGATATTGAAAATAATAATCTCGTTTTATTTATTTTTTACAAGGAGCTTCGTATAAATGAATTAAATGATCGATTTTAACATTTACCATATCAATACTACCATAACGAAAAACACAAACAAAATATAAAATACTTGTTCCTTCAAACATGAGTTGTCATGTGGTAAAAAAAGTGTTTTATTTATAATTCATTCATGTCTTACCACAAATTGAATGCCAAAACAAAAAATAACATAAAAATGTTTTTAAAAAATTGTCAGTCATCTTCAATATATCATCAAAAAGTCAATTTACTCAAATTTCCAGCATTAATAGACCAATATGAGAGGTGAAAAAATATATATATATTTTTTTGTTATAAATTAATTTTTAACTAATCAACTATCACGCCGCTTCCCGCAGGGGTAGGCAGAGAGCATCGCCACACCAGTCTCTTTTTTCGAACAATCTTCGACATTTCCATTTTTATGCATCTCCTATATATCCGTTGATTATTTTGACTTATTACTCTGTTACACCCAAATATTGGATAATACCAAGTTTTCTCTCCTATACATAAAAATGATGAAATTAAGAAAAAAATGTTCAGATGGCTTGGACATGTGAATCGAATGAGTGAAGAGACAACAGAAAAACAAGTTTATTAGTCGAATGTAATTGGACATAGAAGCAGAAGAACACCAAAAAACTTGACATGATCAAGTATTTCAAATATTAAAATACTCAAGTCAGTTGGAATAATCAGCATGTATATTTGAAATTATGCACGAATGTGGAAGAGGCGAAGATTGCTTTTAAAAACAGATTGGTGTAGCGTTTTATTCTCTCTGCCTACCCCTGCGGAGAAGCAGCGTAGTGGTTTGTCAGTAATAAGAAAAATGTATGGCGCTCTTCAGACGATATTTTGTAAATTAGGCAAATATTATTGACAATCGTAAAATTACTTTCTCATGTTAAATCCGATTAATCCGGAGTGTAAAATAACTTCGGATAATCTGGATAGCTTTCACAAATCATGCTACTTACTTTTTGGACTTCTTCTGCTTCCAATTATTACGTTTTATCATAAGAATTTTGTATTTTTCATTCTCCGTTCCTCACACTTATAAAATAAATTGATAAAAAAACATATTTTTTTACGAATGACTCCTGTTGTACATAAATTGTTATTACGACTATGTGACCTTTCCAGGAGAATGTTCTAACAAAATGCGTGTGAACCATGTTTTTCACTCTACCAAAATAAATTTGTTCCACAATTTTTTCTCAAACGAAAAAGACTCTCACTTAATTTTGTTTGAGAAAGCGACCCTTTTTTACACGCGCATATCTTGTTGGGTATTGCTACCAATGTTTGAATTCTGTGTCAAATATTCATATTGACCTTTTTTTAAAAATAACTTACATTTAACAAAAATGACATCTCAACATACATGGAGAAGAGTATAGAAGTCTGGGTATTTACAGGGCCTATGACTTGTCATAGGCTGATTAATGATAATAATAATTTTGTATAATTTGTATAGTCCGCCTCCGTAGTGTAATGATCAGCACGCTCGGCTACCGTTCTGGTGGTCCCGGGTTCGATTCCCAAGGGGGGTAAAATAAATATAAGTGATTTTTTCACTGTAATATTTATTCAATATTATTACCCTGGACTGGTACCTGAATCGGAGGGCTGATCACCTTTCCTTCATGTGTAAACGATCAAGATAACACTGCGTTTATATGACGCAGTGCCCTATGCATCATTGGGGTGCGGATAATGGTTTTATTTATATAATTTGTAAAGTGTCAATTTCGCAAAATACCTCAAGGGTGCTTTAAGTGATGCTTTTATGCTTGATGGGTAAGTGATTACTTTACACACGTGCAACATTCACCGTTCTACCCATGATTGACAACCACACTACTCAATGTTTTGGAACTCCTAGATATATGATAAATCTCATAACACAGACATGAGTTCATAAGGGCAAGTTTCAAATTTGTGAATAAGTACTTAAGTTTGATTTCTTCTTACCCTTGAGGACACCCAAATGGTGCATAGAGCTCTGCATCGTAAAGATGCAATATTATCTTTTTCGTTTATTGTATAAAGACAAGGTGATCAACCTGCATTACTTGTACTAGTCCAGGACGATACTAAATAAATATGAGAATGAAAACCACTCGTATTTATCTTGATTCCCCTGGAAATCGAGCTTGAGACTTCCAGCATGGTAGGCAAACGAGTTTACCACTACACTACGGAGGCAGAATAAACATGTTTGATTAAGAATGAAATAAATTAAGCACGTGCTTAGAAGAGGAAATTATTGTCAAAATCTCAATAAATAACAACTTCTTGGTCTCTGTTAAGATATTTCTAAAAATTTAATATGTATTTATTTATGAATAAAGCAGGCATAGATGAAAAATCTCTCTTCAAAGAATTTTCATTATTGAAGATATCCGATCCGTGAAGTGGAAAAATCTCGCAAACTTTTGAAAGCTCTCACGTTCCTCAGCGTAGCTCCCGCGGATTTAAAATTCTTGCCAACATAACATCATTTGTTAGATGATGAAAACTAGGAAACTGGACTTTAAGGTATCTCTCAACTCCTAAGATATTCCCATAAGATTTATCCTACGAACGGTTCATCTGGAATAACATAAAATATAAACAAAATGCTCTAAAACGTGTTTCCAAAGCAGTGTGTAAATTATTATCTTTTTAAATAAAATACTTTATTTACAACATTTTGAGTGTACATAAATCTGGATTATCTCCAATTAGGAGTTAATTTTTTTATATCTCAACATAGATGAAGAAGAATATAGAAGTCTGGGCATTTACAGGGCTTACGACCATCAAAGGCTGTATGTAAAGTGATCACAGTGACACAGGGCTCATGACCTGTCAGATTTGTTAAAAAGTATTTGGACACACTCAAAATGTTTTGTATAAAAATAACTGGTCAAATTAAAAGTTCAAAATTAACTCATGTTTTCAGGTGTTTCCCAAAATGTAAAAAAATCTTGGATGTTGCATATAAATAAAACAAATTTTGCTTAATTAATAGCTTTCTCAATCCAACATAGATGGCTAGTGTGAACTCATTCCATATGTACTATTTCATGTCTTGATCATATCAAGGATCCTATCATATCCTTGTATATCAAGGAGTTTCAAAAATTTTAGTAGTTTGGTTGTCAATCATGGGTAGAATTGGTGAATGTTACACTTGTGTAAAGTGATCACTTAAACCAGCCTATGACAAACCTTAAGCGCTGTAAATACCCACACTTTTATATTCTTCTTATTCTATATTGAGAAGTCAAAAATGAAAAACGTTTCCTAAGTGGAAAACTCTTATTTATGAACAAGGATTTGGGCACACTCAAAAAGTTGTGAGGCTAAAATTAACTGAACGGAAAACACATATATGTATGTTCGACGATTCGCATGCATTACAATAAACATTTATGCAGTGTGTAATATGTTATATACGATTAGACTAGCAGTTCGCAGTTACTAACTACACTACGAGGTTCTACGTTTCCTTTAGTACGTGGAGTGTAACAGCCGTTACGAAACAATATCGTTACACATAATCGTCTCTCAGTTGTTATATTATACATACATGTCTGTATGTAACATACATTCGATTTTAGCGGGTATAGCAAACAGTGCAAATGGCAGACGAACAATATATCATCATATCCAATGATTATACATATAAATTCATGGATAATTTTACCTTAAGAGACTCACACATATTAGCAGTATGCAAAAATTATTAAAGAAAACACTTGTTTTTATACCATTTGAGAATATTTATAAGTACTAGTTTCATAATAATACATACAAATCACTCGTTCCACTCTCATTAACTAAAATTATTACTTTCATTAATTGATTCGGCAGTCACTTTGTGGGAAAAAAACACGTGTCACAGTAGATTTTAAGAAAAAGTGGTATTTACTAAGTAAATCATTAATTAAAATTATTACACCTGAACCGCATAAAGGACAAATTATGAATTATTTAGAAAATTAAGAAATAAAAAAAAACTAAATTCTAGTAGTAATTTCATAAAATATATAATATAATAAATAATACATTTAATTCAATATTGATTCAAAATTCTTCACCTTTGCTTTCCATTTTTCCTTTATTTTCTATCTCCGCCCCCTTGACTAACCCCCCCCCCCGCCTCCCCCTTACTTACCCCCTCCCTCTTATCATTAAACAGTTTTTATTTTAGTTATCATTAAGACCTGAAGATGGAAGCTTAGCTTCCGAAACTAGTATACAGATATATACTGAAGTGGTATAAAAACAAGTGTTTTCTTTAATAATTTTAACGTGTCTTACCATAAAGTCAATGCCGAAACAATTAATAAAATAGCAGCATGCACATTTGTTGTCTTTTTCTTAGGTTATTTGGTCTTATCGTACCTATAATTCCTCCTCTTTTTATTTCTTTTTTTTCTTTTTTTCTTCCCCATTTAACTTACTGATTTTTATATACTGATGTAGACGGATATTGTTTGACGGTACCACGCAGGCCAAAATTATATTTGATTTAACCCTCAACCGTACAACATCATTTGAAGACTATAACAAATCAAACCCAGCACCAAAGTTAGTTTTTTGCAATGCAATTTATCGGGCAACTTTGTGAGTTGAGTAAATAGATGACTGGTTTCTAGCGAGGGCCCTCGTCTTAACTGTTCAACTCTTGCAATTTTTATTATTTAACTGCATCGCAAAGTTAGCTCTTATCGCCGATTGGCATCTCTGTAATGGGGTGCATGCTCTTCTATTTACTTTCATCCAAGTGCTCGCATTGTGTAATAGTTCCTCCTTCATCCGCTCGGGCCGGCGCGGGGCGCACGTGGCTCGAGCGCGAACCGTATTGTGCAATAAACGTCAAACTTTGAACTGAAATACCTTCACCGCTTGTTCCGCAAGCGGTGGGGCGCTCTTCCGCCGAGAAAAGTTGAGCGAAACATTTATACGTTTTTCAATACAGTTGTTCGGTAAAAACAACACAGCCATCGACTGGATGCTCATTTCGTGAGAATGAGTAACCTATTTGGGTCCAATAGGGGGATCGAAATCCCCCATATATAAACTTTAATTCGCCAACTTTAGTATTATAAGAGCTCATTACTCCATATGTTTGTAATCTTATAAGTATTATTTAGGAAAAAATTCCCTGTTTGTTTTATAACTTGAAATACTTAAATGTTTTAAAGTATTGTTTTGATAAAGTCGTTGCTGAGAGATCTACGTACTTACATACTTGTATATGTCTATACATATATATATATATATATATATATATATATATATATATATATATATATATATATATATATATATATATATATATATATATATATATATATATATATATATATATATATATATATATATATATATATATATATATATATATATATATATATATATATATATATATATATATATATATATATATATATATATATATATATATATATATATATATATATATATATATATATATATATATATATATATATATATATGTAGACCTGGCCATATGTATTAGGCACCCCTTACAGAATTGGTATATGTCATCATTAAATACTACAATTCTTGGGATTCTTGCAATCTTTTCGGATTGTATCTTGTTTTGATGGATTTTACCTACTACTTAATACCTGCTATCCCGACCTATGATGTTGAGATGTTAAAAAATAATGTAATATTATAATAAAACACTCTGCTTAGACAATCACAATAGTGATTTATTTCTCTTCTTTGTCTCTTTAAAAAAAATTGTTCTTATACTTATGTCAAATCGTAATAATTATAAGGTAATTCATTTTATTTTAATGACCTGTTGATGGAGTGATTTTCAAGTCAAGTGCAAGTCACGAATAAGTGTTTATAAAAGTTGTATTGTAGAAGTAGTTGTACACTAAGTGAATAATAGATTATAAGGAGAGTGTTTTATTACCATACCACAAAGTTATCAATGCTTTTAATATACAAAATATATTTAAAAAATTCATACATATTACAAACATAAGTCATATACATAATATTCCCGATGATTAAAGTCTATTTCTCATTTTAAGACATGGGATTAAGGTTAACAAGACTGAAACACAAATAATAAAGTTACAAAGCAGATTTTTTTTAAATAACCAAAACTAATACATGGCAAAATATAAAAACAATAAACAGGTATAACAAATAGGCATAAGAAGCATATTTTAAATAAATAAATGAGATAAACATAAGGTAAGAAGCATATTTAAAATAAACGAATGAACAAATATAAAAAATAAGGAAATATAACAAATGAGAAAATATGAAATATATAAGGTAAAAACAAAATAAGAATATATGACTAAACACTAGATATATATAGATTTATATTATCCACTGACACTTCGTGATGGAATTGCATTTTTAATTTATTATTAGATTAAAACCAATATTTTTAGCTTTTCCACTTTTTTATTTGACCAGCGACCGGGTTTCGTCGTTACCGACACCAGTCTGATGATGTCGGTAACGACGAAACCCGGTCGCTGGTCAAATAAAAAAGTGGAAAAGCTAAAAATATTGGTTTTAATCTAATAATAAATTACTAGATATATATCTTTCCATAAAAAATTTCAGATCATTTATTTTGGATCCCCAAATGGGTTCTTTTATACAATATATATATGTCAGGCAGCTGGTTAATTTGGGTATAGGCAATATATTTTAAGGAGCTTACTCCAAATTTCTTCTAACTCTTATCCACACCCAATGGTGCATAGGGCTCTGCATCATATAGAAGCAGTGTTATATTGATCGTTAAATACACGAAGGAAAGGTGATCAGCCTTCCGCTTCAGGTACCAGTCCAGGGTCATATTAAATAAATATTAGACTGAAAAATCACTAACATTTATTTTGACCCTCTTGGGAATCGAACCCGGGACCTCCAGCATGGTAGCCTAGCTTGCTGACCATTACACTACGGAGGCGGATAATTTTAAACAAAACGTTTATTGGCTCCACATGTATTTTGTTATGTCCTCGTATATTATGATTATGATTTTTTTTTGTTAAAAATCGGTATGGTATTGCTGCGAGCCTATAAGCTGTATTATTATAATTCATACTAATAAGAAATAAAAGAATAATATTTCTCATTTAATGATATTACCAGTGGATCACATGTTTATTGGCATTGTTCCCCCGAGGCGGCCGTCCGGACCACCCCAGGTGAGTTAGAATAAGGTTTTTCTTCCCCAGCCAATTATTTCTAGTCCTATTATTTTTTATCGCGTGCAAGAGATCCACCCGTCACCTAATTCTGGAGTTGTAACATATTTGGGGTCTGGGAATACCCCGAGGTATTATAGAATGAGGGAGACCACGTGTGGCTCGGGGGGGGGGGGGGATAAAAAGGAGAACCTTCGACTAAATTGGATTCCTCTAGGAAGATAATCATATTATTCTTGTGATTATTAATGTGCGCTAAATTTAATTGTTTCATTCATCGATTCGGCAGTCACTTTGTGGTAATATCTATTCATTTGTAATTTAAGTTTTACTTGGTTAATTCAACATTTTTTTTTAAATCTAGCATTCCGCATTATTTTCCGTGAATGTTCCGCATCACATACGGTGTTTGAAAATGATGCGGCATGCATTAAAATACGTGTCATAATAGATTTTCAGGAATAGTGGCGTTTACCAAGTAAAACTTAAATTTAAATAAAATTTATGTATTGATATTTCAACATCCGAGTAGATGAAGATCACTTCTGGGGACTTCTACAGGGACCAGTTTATGGTAAATTTAAATTAAATATTAGAGTGTAAAATCAGTAATATTTATTTAAACCCCCCTGGGAATCGAAACAGAACCTCCAGCATGGTAGCTAAATACGCTGACCATAATACTTCGGAGGCACACAAAAAGGTAGTCAGGATAGGGAAGGTAAATGTGAAAAATACATCATAACCATCCAGACCAATTGAAAATAAAAATTTATTTTGAACTCGGCGGGAATCGAACCCGCGACGCCAGTTACGCAGTCGAGCGTCTCCCTTACGACGCCACGGCGCCTATCAAATTGTTGAGCCTGTCAGGCTTACGCCAAGTATTGCTCAATGTATGCGTGTACTTTACGGGCTTGTCTCAAGTTAGCCGTTACACCAGGCTTACCCCGGTATTGTGTACGAAGAGCTAACTGTACATCACCTCTAGGGATTCGGTAAGTGGAGTACTCTGTACCTATTCCCCGCAGAGTTACGTGTTCCGCTACCCGAGAAAGTTATGCTGCCCTGATGGCATCTTTGAGTTACATTTCTTAAACTCTGTAACATCGTTATGATCTCTTGCTCATTATCCTCGTTTCATATAGCGAAACTAGCAGACAAACAGAAAAATTAATATGGATAACAATGCACAACAATATCACCGTTTGAAAAAAGGGGTTATACGAGTATTTTAAAAATGAAATCTTAATCAAGAAGAGAAGAAAAACCAATCTAATTTAGTTATATTAATTGATTTGGCAGTCACTTGTGTTTTACCACTTGGTCTTTACTTAAGTGGTAAAAAACAAGAATTTTTCATTTAAAATTTCATCACGTCTTTCCACAAAGTAAATGCCGAAACAATAAATAAAAATTTACTCAGTAAATACCACTATTTCTTAAAATCTATTGTGACACGTGTTTCGATTCCGCATTCCTCATACTGTGTTGTAAATGAAAATGATACGGAATGTATCAAAACACGTGTCACAATAGATTTTAAGAAAAATATCAATAATAAAAACTTAGTAGTCCTCACAGTCCTTTTTAAAACATATATAGTTGATTATGTAAAAAAAAAATAACTTATTTACTAACTAACCATCACGCCGCTTCCCTCCACAAGGGTAGGCAGAGAGATCTTCACCTGTTCCACATTCATGCATCTCTTTATACATACCCTCCGATTATTCAAACTCCTGACCTGAGCACTTTCAAGTGTTTGAAATACTAGATTATGCCAAGTTTTCCTCGGTCTTCTTCTGCTTCATACAAGTAAATAAAGTTTTCAGAAATCGCTCACTCCTTTCAACAACGTCATATATCAAAAAAACTTGATTTTTCAAGAGACCGTTATTAAAGTTTAAAAATATAATAAAATGGATTAAAAATTAATATTAGTTTACTTATTGAACTTTTTTCAGTACTACAGATCTTTTTAGGTAAAACCTGAATGATTTTTCTCCATTTGAAAAATATTCAGTTCATTTAAAAAAATAATTAAACAATATATTTTCCTCAAAATACAGAAACAACGCTTTCTGCCCTGTAGCGGGTAAATATTAAGTTAAAAATATGCCGCGTTTGCTGGGATATAGTACATTTTCTAGGCATTCCGAAAATATGCACAACTGAAAAATAACGATTTTTGATATATGACGTTGTTGAAAGGAGTGAGCGAAATGTCCATTAGTGATTTTGTTTCAATTTAATTTTTTATAACCCTTGATTTCTAACCTTTAATTCATTTTGTCGCAGAATTTTCTACACAAAGACGCCATTTTTAGTCACATCTTCGTTCTGAATTCTTTCCCGCACTGTGCGCAAACTCTCCAGTCTATTTTTATACAAAGCGATAACATTTTCAAAGCCTGAATCGCTCAACTAAGTGCTAAAGCGGTTATATTTAGTTTGTAAAAATAAAATGGATGAAAAGTTGGGATTTTCTTAAGAACGTTTTATTATAAAATCATGGTAAATAAATTATAATACATTTAAATATCTCAACAAAAATAAGGAAGAATATGGAAGTCACAGTTTTTACAGGGCTCACGACCCGTCGAAGCCGCACTTTATACACGCGTAGCATTCATCATTCTACTCATGGTTGACACCCACACTATTAAATTTTTTGAAACTGAAAGTGGACTGAGAAATGCGATCTTTTATATAAATGTGTGGCAAACCGACGTATTGTAGATATTCAAATTATTTTATAAGAAAATAATGCAAGTCTGAAATAAGCATTATCGATAAAATTAAGAAAGGTGTGTTGAGATGGTTTGGGTATGTGAATCGAATGAGTGAAGAAAAAATGTTATGAAAAAAATATTAGGTGAACGGGGTTGGTAATAGAAGCAGAGGAAGAAAAACTTTGCAAAAAGTATTTCAAAGCGCAGATTATTGACCACTGTTTTATCTAACGCCCTTATCGCCTGTTTTCTTTTGTCCAGACTAACAACGCATATGATTCGTATTTTATGTAAGTTTTAGTGTGTTAATAGTCCTTTCCTTGTGTGATAGTATAGTTTACATGTTGGTGTCATGATTGTCCTGACGAATACTAATTAATAAGAGCATCATCTTCTTTTCTTTAAATCTTTAATGATTTAAAATATTGAAATTAGTATAAAGATTTCTTTTCCTTAAGAAGTAAAAATAATATGGGCGAGGAAGTGTATTTTTATTTAGTATAAAATAAGGACTAAAATTAATCATAAATTTGGTTTTAAAATCTACTATTTTCTGTCTGAGAGCATTATTTTCTTGAATTTCTCTTTCGCGGGATATTTCAAGAGCTGTGTAAATTATTTTTTATATTCCGGAAGAGTGTTGATAATTCCCGTTTCCGCTGAAATTCAGCATTTTCAGGCGGTTTCGGGCAATTTTCCTGTGAATTTAAGAGCGATTTTTCACTCGGTGAAATATGAAGGCGGTGTACATCGTTGGCTGAAATTATAAGAAAAAAAGCTCCTTTATCTTGCGTCATTCAGGAGTGTCGAGATAAGAAGGAACATGCGTCGGGGTTTATCATTAATTTCCTTCCAAGCAGCGCCGTCTGCGACTTTGGATTATCATACGAGAAGACATTTTGCTGCTTTTATTAAAAACGTTTTCGGTATCAGATATTTAATTTTTCGAAACGAACATACAGCTTTTGTTATGTAAAAAATAAGGGAGATTGACGTTGTTTTAATTTACATACGCCGTGGTATTTTATATGTATTGCTAACCTGAATGAAATGAAAATCGGTAGATGGGAACAAATATTTCGATATATTTAAATTACATTTTAATTTAAGTTTCACTTAGTAAATACCACTATTTATTTATGAGTATGTATGAGGAGATGCATGAACGTGGAAGAGGCGAGGAATGTTTGCAAGGACAGAGTGGTGTGGCGTTCTTTTCTCTCTTCCTACCCCTATTGGGAAGCGGCGTGATAGTTAGTTAGTTGATCAGTTAGTTTACTATTATTATTTATTATTTAGAACACCTGATACAGTTCGATCTTTACCAATGTATAAATTGTATAAAAAATAACATTTTTACTATTTTTCATGATATATTTATTCTAAATTTATAGTATTATTCTTGAACCTTTTAATATGTGATATTTTAAATGAAATTTGAAATTTTGTATGTGCCTCACGTAGCAGCGTTCGATTATATTATAATATTTTTATATCATTATGCTAATCTGTATGGAGTTCAGAACTTTGGAATCATTGATATGAAATGAATATAAATTTATGAAATCATACAGAATTGATCCCATGAGCTAGTTCAACCATACACACATATTTTGATATTCATAATACGCTTCGCGATAATTTGAATTCACAGATCCGGATTAGATCAAATTATTTCCAATTTTTAAATAAACATGATTATAAGATAAGTCTTGTTTGATAAATATTTTTAATTGCGTGCAGCATCGTACACGTGATAAAAATCTCAATACAGATGAAGAAGAATTTGGAATTCTGGGCATTTGCAAGGCTTACGACCGTCAAAGGCTCGTTTAAATGACCACTTTACACACGTGTAACATTCACCAATTCTACCCATGATTGACAACAACACTATTCAAATTCACGTAACTTCTAGACATATTGATCATACTTGATACACAGTTCTTGAGTTATCTCGATATATAGTTCTTGAACTCGATAGACTTCACGAGAGACATCTATGGTGGGACGAGGCAAGCTAAGCAGAAACTATTTCATTTGTATGTGAGATCTGATCACTTAAACTAATCTATGATGGTCGTAAGCCCTGTTTCCATATTCTTCTTCAATTATGCTGAGATGTCAAAAAAATAACGTTAGAAAAAACTCCTAATTGGAGATAATCCACATTTGTAAACAAGTATTTGGATAGATTCAAAGTGTTTATAAATAATTTTCATTTTATTTAATTTTTAGTGGCAAAATTTTCTGATCCGTACACGTTATTTTTCCCGAAGCTCTCGTTCAATTACTCCCTCCATATAATATCCTGCGAAGCGTTTGAGCGAAAAGAAACATACACCTTTGTTATGCAAAGTGGTAAGAAATGTATGCAACTCGATATACTGCATACTGCACACTCGTGTGTGCTGCACTTCTCACTCGCCTGTGTCGACGAGAGCATACGAGTAGATAAACTGCATTAGCGTACTATTCACTCGACTAATATGGGAATTTATTTTAAAGAAAAAGTTTCCAAGACATGCAACAGGAATTTATAGGAGTTGTTTATATATAAATAAATGTCTCAATATAAGAAATATTGTAAAAAAATATTAAACAAAAAACTTTATAAAATAAAACAAATTTGTTTTAACCACTTTTTATTGGTGCACTTTATCCAAACGGTTTCGACAAGAAACTTCTCATCATCGGGGTTTATGTACCAAATTCTAAAACATTAAAATACTTGTAGTTAATTACCCTTCCCTTGCCAAAAACTTCCACGCACTCCGTACACCATATGAAAATATGATTTAAAAATTCCTAAATGATGTTTTTATTAATTAACTTTGAGTATTTCAATGTTTTAGAATTTAGTACAAAAACCCTGATGATGACAAGGTTCTTGTCGAAACCGGTTGGATAAAATGTACCAATAAAAAGTGGTTAAAACAAAGTTGTTTTATTTTATAAAGTTTATAAAATGTGCCACAAAGTATCTGCGAAAATATTTAAGAAATTAAACAATGAATTTTGGCAATTAAGAAGTTCTCTCAAAAGCAAATAGTGTTGCGATTATTACCCAGATTATTTTATTTTAAACATAAAAAAAAATACAGAATCCCGTTACAAACTTTATGTTTGCGACGCCATAGAATATGTTTGTAGTATTACTACTTGCTAAGAGAAAAATTGTCAAGTTGCATTGTAAAAAATAAAGTTTTCAGCACTTTGTGAGTTGGCGTGTTTTTGCATTAACGATACGTGGAGAGAAAAATGCGGCTAAAACTGCAAATATATGCAAAGAATGTCTTTATCTCGGGATTTGAAGAAAACTTTGTTTTACAGAATTATTGTTGCTTATTATTTTTCAACGTGGAAAGTTTCAGTTTGTATTATAATTTTAAGCTGTTTCGGTCATTATATCTTTGTGTTTGTGGGGGCAAAGAAACATTGTACTTTTGGTTCCATGAAGACAGTTAATTTCAAATTTGAAATCGCAGAGTCTACACTATTTGAGTACACAAAAAGTATACAGGAAGGGAAAGGGTTAAATTACAGCCGATTTAAGGATAATATATTAAACATTTTATCAGCATTTAACTCAATTGAAATACGTAAAACGGCAGCAAACATTTTATTGGAATCTGAATTCGAAAAAGGAGTTTCTCGACTAGTGACTTACGTTCATTGTGACCAAACTTTCCGCTGAATTCGTGCGCGATATACTTTCGCCTTGTTTTATCTTTATTCTTTATTTCGAACGTCCGAATGCCACTTGTGCGCTCTTTTGAGCGTGTTCTCCGTGAAATATGTCTGCGAAATGTGCGCTGTACTGCGTCGCGGATATGTCTCATTTACATTCTCGAATAGCATCGGTACACACGAGAAACGCCGGACGGAAATATGGCTGCTTTGGTCGTGTCAGAAATATTTAAAATTATGTTCGCTAGAAGAAAATACATTCTTAGAGCTTTTAACGCGCTTTTCGTGTTTGCTTTTGGCGTTGCAAAGTCTTCATGTACGAGTAACAATAAATATCAAAATGAATGATTTATACAGTTCCATTTTTAAAGCACATAAACTAACATCGCTTTATGCAGTCTTTATGTAGATTTACATAAATATTTAGTAAGATAATTTTCAACATTCTCTAAATAATACAAAAAAATATTGTAAATAAAAATGCAGACGTTCGTTTGTTCAAGTCGTAAATCTACTGATTGCTATGAAATTTTAATACAACATTGCATTCAAACACTTCTTCGACCGCAATTTCTCTTTGACCGTATTTCCTCAGCATTTTATCTTTTTCCTCTGCGAACCTTTGATTTTGAGCCTTTTCTTCCTTGCTCCATCCCAACTTATCGTCTTTGTAGACTGTTAGAGTCATTTCTCTACATCATCAGGTCCTTCTATCATATACAACGTTACCTAGGTCATGCCTTCGAAACATGTTATCTTTCTACAGCATCCATGATTTTTTCTTCCTCTAGACGTCTTTTGAGGAAGATTCTGAAGTTCACCTCACTTGCGTATTCACGTCTGCATATATATCCTGAATAGCAAGGACATATTTTTCTGGTACATTTTGAAGTACTGCCTTTATCAGACTTCTAGGAACCATGTCGAATGCCTTTTCTTGATCAATGAATACCATATGAAGGTATTTTTTGGCATCGCAGTATTTTTCGGCATGACAACAGTTTGGATAGCGATTATCTGATTTTGAAATCATATAATCTCAAATCACGTATGAATACTTTTATGCTCACTTCCGTTTGTGCATTATTTTCTTTTGAGCTTTAAAAAAATTTGTGAACACCATTCTGTTTTTGAATTCGTTATTCCCTCAGCATTTTCTATTCATTTTCTTCCCTGCAAACTTCTGATTTTGAGCGAATTCTGCTAAAAATTTGCGCCCCCAAATCAAGTAAGTACACTCTTAAAATTTTAAAATACGAGTATCAGGAATAATCAGTTCTACTTTTATGCGTTTTCATTTAATTTTCATTTGAACTTTAAAAAACACTTAATAATATTTTTTTTCGGTATTTCCTCAGCGTTTTCTCCTTTCTTTCTTTATCCTTTGATTTTGAGCGAAATCCATAAGAATTTGGCACCCTCAAGAACACTCATAAAATTTTAAAATACGAAAATCGATAATGCTCACTTCTTGTCTAATACGTTTGCGTATTAAATTTCTTTAGAACTTTGAAAAAGTCGTGAATATTTTTCTGTTTTTGGATTCAGAATTTCCTCGGTGCTTTTCTTCTCTTTTTCCGCATTCACAGTTGCTGCTGCGACATGTTTTCTAATTTGACGTGTGACGAGTCCCCCGCCTTGACGCCTCATTCCGCTGCGCATCTCGCTGTGTTAACCAGCCGGGACTATTAACCCCATCCGAATGTCCTAAATATTACTCAAATATTAAAGCAAACACCGAGAGTCTGTCAGACCCCGCCTCGTCCTATTATTTTTTAACCGATCGTAATGGAATAAGAGACAAACACATTTGCAATGATAAATTATTTCTACCACTTAAGTAGGCGCTTTTATTTACCGAAGCATTAGACCCAAACAGCCCCAATTTTATAAACCGAATAAGGGATGTTTATATAAAAAGGAAACGATTATGTTAATTCCGTATTTATTTAAATATATATACATGCTGCGGATCAACTGTTTACCTAGCATTTTGATAGAAAAATTTACCTAAACAAAATACCGGATTAATAAGTACATGGATTAATATTTTAATGTACTGAAGTGGCGAACATGCGCACGTGTTTAATCCTGTAACTTTTTTGTCGTAAATGGGATTGATTTCAAACTTTCAACATTTTGATGCAAAATTAAACAATATTTTTTTTTAAATAATAAAATAATTATTATTAGATATTTCAACTTTAAGTTCAAAATGTAAGAAAAAAAATTTTTTTTTCAACTTTGAAGCTAAATAACTTCAGTTTAGTATGGCGTTGATCAACAAATGATATACCAAAATTAAGGTACCTCTAATAATTACCCATCGAATTCAGTTTAATTTAAGTTTTTAAAAAGAACAGTTTTTCAGATAAAATTACATTTCTAATAGTGTTAAAAAAAAATAATAAAACTCAAACACCCTGTAACTCTTTAACGGTGCATTTTAGATCCCCCCTGTTGAACGATTTTTTGCGTTTCTCGGCATCCCTAACCACCCCCTTGAAGCTTTGCTCATTAATTAATAATTAATAATAATAAATAATATTATTCGCCTCTCCCACATTCTTGCATCTCTTCATATATGTATATACCCGCCGATAGTTCCGACGGACCTGACCACCTTCAAGTATTTAAAGTATTTCATCATGCTTTCTTTCTGGGTCTTCCTTTGCTCCTGTTTCATTCGCCTTATTAATTTGTTAAACTGGTCTTTTTTCACTCATTCATTCCACGTTTCCAAAGTTGTGGTCCCGTGGTTAGTGTCGCGGACTCTTAAGTCAGAGCTACTCTGTTTGAACCCACTCTACCACAATTTGATTGCAATTTCTAATAATGAGCCACTTAGACTCACCGAAATAATATGAAGTTCAAATATTTATAGAAATAATAAAAACACAAATATTACGCTTTTAAAAAATTAAATAAAAAAACCATCTCAACACACTTTTATTAATGTTATCAACAATGCTTATTTCAGCCTTGCAGTCTTTCCTTATTTAACCATTCCAACATCTATCACACATCGTTTTACCACAGATTTGTCTGAGAGATCGCATTCAGTCTACTTTCCTTCTTCTTTACCGAGTGGTGTGGTGCTCTTCTCTCTTTGTCTACTGCCTATCTGGAACTGTGATGTACCCATCACTTAGTTAGTCATCTTATTTCCACTAGATTTTCCCTCCTGTTCCCAACACAGGTTCAAATTAAAACATATTCAATTAGCTAGAAGAAACAAAAATCCACTAAATGATCTATAAACCTTGTACATAATAAGCGAGGTAAATAATTAATAAATTCCTATCTTAAAAAAGTTATCTTATTTCACAATTCGTACATCTATCAAATATCGTTTTACGACTAATTCGTCCAAGAGATCGCATTCAGTCGACTCTCCTTCTTCTTTTGGCGAATGGTGTGGCGTTCTATTTTTTATGATACGCATCTTAGCTATTTTAAAAAGTAAATCCACTAGACTCACATGACCCTCATAGACTCTCGCGATCCCACATAGGGCTAGAACGATATACTAGTATTATCTTAACAATCACAAGTTTAAGATTTAGCATACGAGGAGATACATGACGTGGTATAATGATATTCCCGTTATTATGTTACCCCATGGGTCGGCAACTTTTTCTTGTAAAAGGGCCGAATAAATTTTACTTGGGGATTTTTGCGGACCGCACTTAGACCGCATGTTATTACAGGATACCTTCAGTATTTGTGTACAATATTTTAGTTTAAAAAAATGTTTATTGTAATTTTTTTACGACATTTATTGTAATGTATGGAATCAATGAGATTTTCGCAGTTGCATTTGACTCGCAAGTATTTTTCTGTGCCTCTCCGAAAAAGAGACTGAGCTCTTGTGCTTGGAGAGAGACTTACACTCAAGGATTATTATTAATGTACTAATTAATATAATTCAAATATAAATTTGTTTAAAATAACTTTCTAAATTTTATTATCATAAATTATAATGTCTACCGGTTAGCTTCGAAACCGGTAGACATTATAATTACGTAATAATAACATATTTATAGTGATTTAAAACAAAGTTACACTTTAATTATAAAATTGAGAATCACAAAATTAGTGTTTCAAATATAAATGATGTACTAATTAATATTAAATTAATACTAACCTTACATAGTTATTAATTTTTATTAAATGATTCGGCAGTCACTTTGTCTATCCATTTTTAATTAAAGTTTTACTTGGTAAATACCACTATTTCTTAAAATCTACTGTGACACGTGTTTCGATGCATTTGTTTAACTTATGACTTTCTAATCAAACTTTTTTAACTCCTTATAGTTTTGAGAAGGCAATATCCCATAGAAATCCACCAAAATAGTTTTTTCTTGCGGCCCGTGGACCACTGGTTGCCGGTCCATGTGTTACGCGGTAAGAGTATATTGTGATACGTTGGAACAGACATTTCCTGCAGCTATTGTTGAAGACACAAGATAAAACACGTAAATCAAATTAAATTACGTATCAACGGAAATCCTTTCATATGATATTTCTCTCGCATGAGCCTGTCTTTAACCTCAATAATTCCGCTCCGTCTCAAAGGAATACTTCAAACGGGATTACGAGTTCTGAGAAAGGATTCAAGCATTACATTTAACAAAACGCTTCGGTTTAAAAAGACTTTCTGGAATGAATAATACGATTAGATGATCTGTCAAACGTAAAAACAAAGTCAGGTGTATCCTTTTATAAAAAAAACTCCTTTGTTATCCTGCAAACATATACATACTTCATAAAAGCTAATCTGTTTAAATAAAGCCGCTTTAAAACTTGCGTAATCTCTTTTTTTATAAAAATGTTTAAGATATGGCAATGAAGGAATTTAATTCAATTCAGTTTTTTTGTATCTCAACAAAGATATGAATATGGAAATCTGGCTATTTACAGAGCTTTTGAACTGTCACAGGCTGGCTAAGTGATCACTTCACCCATGATTATCAACCACACTGTTTGAATTTTTGGAACATATATGATCAATCTTATAACAAAGTGCATATGCGTTCACAACAGCCATCAATTTTGTATTAAGAAAGCTTTAATTTAGCTGAGACCTTTATGTTTTTAGCAGAGCTTAACCAGCCTATAACAGGTCATAAGCACTTTAAACATGCATACTTCATATTATTGTTTATCTTTGTTTAAACGTCAAAAAATATAAAAATAACTCTGAGAAAACACAGATTTGTGAATAGTATTTGAACACACTCAAAATGTTGTGAAATTAGGCTTTTTAAAAATTAAAACATTAAAACACTTATAAACACCACTTTTCTGAGTTTACTGATGTAAACACCACTTATTTTGAGAACTACAGATGTTCTCATTAACATGTGAACATAAAAATTCGGTTTGGGTTTTCAAGTGGTTTTATACAATTTTATTTTTATATTTAAATCATACAAACTAAATTCTAAACCAACGATTTTGAACCATTAAAAAATGTTAAAAAAATAAACTTATAATTTTAAATTTATAAAATAATAAACTCACAACACCGCATGAATTTTCTTGCGGCGTTGAAATATGGAACGTGTAAAATAGATTTTAAGAAATAGTGGTATTTACTAAATGATACTTGAAAAAAAAAAAATCCTTGACAAAAATCAGGTCATATTTTATTCATAAATATGTTTTTACTTGTTAATTAGTTTGTAATATTTGGTTTCAATTAGTATCATTGCTCATTTACGATTCTCGGTAGCAATTTGTGAAAAGAAAGGTTTCGTTCTCCACTTGCGTCCCTAATAAGATTACAACACACCCCTTGATCTGTACACACCCTTAGTCTGTACTGGCGAGTGATGGGTCCTCATTATCCGAGACAGTAAGTTAGACGTAAATAGATCCTTATTTTATTTTTTATACATTCGCGTATCCCGAAAACGTAGAAACAGCAAAGAGAGTGCTTGATATTTATTTTGATTAAAAAGCGAAAAAATCCGGTCGATAATAAAGTGACACAGGCTTGGAATATTTATATATCTTCTTCTTAGTATGATTTATACATATATATATATATATATATATATATATATATATATATATATATATATATATATATATATATATAAATATATACATATATATAATTATATATATATATATATATAAACATATTATATATATATATATATATATATATATATATATATATATATATATATATATATATATATATATATATATATATATATATATATATATATATATATACATATATATATATATATATATATATATATATATATATATATATATATATATATATATATATATATATATATATATATATATATATATATATTTATATTTATATATATATATATATATATATATATATATATATATATATATATATATATATATATATATATATATATATATATATGTGTATATATAGATATTGATTTATTCAAATTAAGGTATTGAGTACAAAATGTAACGTCTGATTAAAATATTAACTGTTTTTTTCATTTGTACCTTTTTTTTAACATTTAATAATAAATCAATCGCATTTACCTCCAAAACTAAAAGCCGCCAGACCGCACGCCGATTTCATGAATATCACTCAATCACTGCATTCGTTTAGTATTAATTTCTATTTGGAATATTAATTGTATATTAATGAGTTCTGCATTTCCCGCGGTTTACGGCTTCCCTCAGTTTGCGTGCTTTTGGCACGACTCACGGCAATTTGGTTTCGCTGCAGGAATGGGATATTGTGGCTGGTTCACCCTCCCCCCCCCCTTCCCCCCGCCCATCAACCTACCACTCCGCGCCATCCCTTGCGGTTCCCGGTGCATATTTCCCAAAATTAAAATGGAAAGTTGCAAGCGTCCCTGTTCAATTAACTATAATGTATAATGATATCCTGTAAGTGCGAGGATCCGCCTCCGTGGTGTAATGGTAAGCGTGTTTGGCTACTGTGCAGGAGGTCCCGAGTTAAATTCCCAGGGGGGGTGAAAATAAATATTAGTGTTTTTACACTCTAAACTAACTAACTAACTAACTATTACGCCACTTCCCCGCAGGGGTAGGCAGAGAGAATAGAACGCCACACCACTCTGTCCTTGAAAACATTCTTCGCCTCTTCCACGTTCATGCATCTCCTCACACATACCCTCCGATTGTTTCGACTCCTAACCTGACCGCATTCAAGTATTTGGCATACCTGATCGTGCCAAGTTTTCTCGGTCTTCTTCTGCTCCCTTTCCCAATTACATTCGCCTCACAAATTTGTTTTACCGTTCTTTCCTAACTCATTCGTTCTACATGTCCAAACCATCTCAACACATCTTTCTTAATACTTATTAAATATTACCCGGTCTCTGAAGCGCAGGAGTGATTACCTTGCCTTTGTGTAAGCAACAATTAAGATAACACTACGTCAATGCGATGAGTGCCATGTGCACCATTGGGTAAGAATAACGGTTAGAAGAAGTGTGAGAAAGTCCTAAAAGCATTGAACGAAAAACGTATCATCGATGTTGAGATGTCAAAATGTAAAAATAACTCCTAATTGGAGAAACCTAGATTTGTGACCAAAGATTTGTACACACCCAAAATGCTGTGAACAACGAACCTTATTTGAATTAATATGTGAATGTAAAAAAAATGAACTTACCTGTAGCACAATACAAAAAACCCTTTCATATTATTTTTGATGAAAGTAGACTGAATGCAGTCGAAATTCGATCTCTCAGAAGAATGTGCGAAAAAAGGATGTATTATAGATGTTCGAATATTGAAATAAGGAAGGAATGCAAAGCTGAGATAAGCATTATCGATAATATTAAGAAATGTGTGTCGAGATGGTTTGGACATGTGGAACGAATGAGTGAGGAAAGAACGGTAAAACGGATTTATAGGGCGAATGTTAGTGGGAAAAGAAGCAGAGGAAGACCGAGAAAAACATGGCACGATCAGGTATGCCAAGTACTTGAAAGTGGTCAGGTTAGGAGTCGTAACAATCGGCGGGTATGTATGAGGAGATGCATGAACGTGGAAGAGGCGAAAAATGTTTGCAAGGACAGAGTGGTGTGGCGCTCTATTCTCTCTGCCTACCCCTGCGGGGAAGCGGCGTGATGGTTAGTTAGTTAGTTAGTTAATATTATTTTTTGACATCTCATCAAAGATGAAGAAGAATATGGGATTCTTCTTCATCTCTTATGAGATGTCAAAAAATAAAATGAAAAATACTCCTGTAACTGGAGATAATCCAGATTTGTGAACAAGTATTTGAACACACTCAAAATGTTGTAAAAAAACCCTTTAAATGTTATTTTAACCTTTATCGCACCCATTGGTGCATACGGCACTGTATCGTATTGTAAGGGTGTTACCTTAATTGTTAAATCTGTGTAAAATTATGAAAAAATTCTATTTTACCGTGATTTCTTTTACTCCATAATTAAACCGGATTTCAATTCTAGTTACAGAAGTTTTATAATTTAGAACTGTTGTTATGATTCACGTGCAAGTTTTTAAGTTATAACAATTAAAGAAATAAATCAAATTTTATGTTTTTGACACAAATAATCGTATTTAGAAATGAGTTTTATAACGGCTATTAATTATGTATCACTGTTATAATTGACAAATGGCACAAGTATTTATATTTGTAATTATGTCATAAGTTCCCGTCAAAGTTTCAATTAGTTGAATACCTATTTAACAAATAAATAGCTACCGTAGACGTTCCGCTACTTGTAAACTACAATACTAAACTCGATAACGTCTGACGTTATCAATTTGTATTCCGGTTATGTACGATTCAATAAATTTACCAAACAATCACTTCCGCTTACCAAACTGGTACTACTGTTTTGATTCAAGACAAATCTCATCTCACCTGATGAAGAACTTAATACTAGCCATTGTTCAAATTTGTCTTGTGACTACCCTAGAGCTGTGACTAATGAATAACTGTTACTGTCTCGGCTACCCGATTGGGATAATATTCTTTATTTTTCTCGGTTAATATTTCTAATTAGCTTATTAGCTTACTAGTCCGGTCTGATGATGTCGGTTATGATGAAATCCGGTCGCTGGTAAAATAGAATCTACTTTGTCCAAAAATGCAAAAAAAAACGTACTTCAAAAAAATGTCCCTTACTGTGTTTTAAGTTTAGACAGCCGATATGTATATGAACATTTGAAAAACGTTTAATTATATTGATATGCTGAGGACGCAATTTTATTTTTCTTGGAAAAAGGTTCGAAAAGTTATATTCGTTAAAAAAATAACCGTAAATCGAACATTCGTAAATCGAACATTCGTAAATCGAAAACTGCGTTATTTCCTCTTTATTACAGCTACGCTGCTTCATATTGACAAAAACAAAGTCCTGGAATAACTTGAGTTCATTGCATAAAGTGCATTCGCGTGGTTATGGCGCTCGCCTGAAAACAACAGGAAGGGTTCATATTATTGTAAATTTATGCTAAAGTGTAAGTATTACAAAGAAGAAAATTCATACCTGCTTCTCCTGCGGGAGACTTTGGAAGGCTTCCAGTTTCTGAAAAGAACAAAAAAGCTTATGAAAATTCCTGAAAACTCTTGAAAGCTTTAGTACAGAGACAACAACAGTCCTTTCAGTAAAATGTAAACAAGGCATTTCAGATTAAACTTTTTAGATTTTCATGGCCGTTCAGAAGTTAAGCATATTGTTGGCTTTTTATTTAAAATTTACTTGGTAAATGCAAATGTATTTTAAAATCTTTTGTGACACGTGTTTCGATGTATTCTTCATCATTATCAATCACTGTTTAATAATATTTGATAAATCGAAATAATATTTAATAAATAGCGGTTTTTACAAAGTTTTTTTTAATGAATAGAGATTACAATAAAGTGACTACCGAATTATTTAATAAAAATATTTTTAGTCATGATTAACAATCATGCATGTTTAACCTCGGCTCGTAACGCATGTTTGTGCATATAACGCACCTTTAGTGCATGTTAGTCTTCGGGTCGGCCAAAAATCGCATGTGTTAAACATTTTGTGTAGTTTTAAGTGAGTAAATGGTGCCATGGTGGTGAAGGGTGGTATTATTTGCATGCTGTGGTAGTGATTGTCCTGACGAAGAGATGGGTACGTCTCGAAACCGGTAGACTTAAACAATCTCGGTTAGTGGTTATATACTAATATTATTTACATATTTGTAAAAATAAAAATAAAAATATTTACAAACTATGTTTATGTAACCACAGTTTTGTCATTTTCAATTGAGTTATTCTTTCTCTTAAGTATGAATAAACATTTTCATGCACTTATAAATTTTATTTGAAAGTACAGTATAACGAAAATCCCATGTTTTATCATTTCACAGGCTTATCTTATTGAATAAGCATCTTCGTACGCAATAACTTTTCACCTACATATCTCTTATAGTAAACGTGGCCATATGTTTTAATAATTTCTGAATAGTTAAGATAACAATCGAATATTTCGGGAATAGTACTCTGCCCTCTCAGGCATCGATACATCTGAACATCTGAGGAGCAGAAATATATTGCCATAATTTATTAACTAAACATTTTGCACTCATTTTGCCGCAATGCGTTTCGCACTTTTTCTCGAACCACGTGCTCGAGGCGATCGCATTTGAATACGGAAGAGGAGGGTGACTTTCGTATTTGTAAATAATATATTACGTTTTTTCTCGCGAAATTCTTCCGGACGCCGAACTCGCTTCGATCCCAATTTGGACCGAAATTACTGCCGCCTCGCGTGACCTGGTACCCTATGCTCGAAAAAATTAAAACTATGCCGCATTCGTCTCATCTCGAATAAATAACTTGAACGAAATATTAAACTATGTACGAACTCCGATTTTTTTAAAGTGTATTTTTCACTCTTATATTTATTCAATATTACATTGGACTGGTAGTACCCGAAGCGGGGGTATTTGGTCTCTGATCATCTTTACTTCATATGTTGATGATTGATTTTAAACAGCGTTTATATGATGCAGTGACGTAGGGACCACCGGGTGTGGATAATGGTTTGAAAAAGAATAATTTTGAAGCATTCGCCGAAAATGTTAAATCGTTGATATTTTACAAGCCTGAGTAACTTAATAGCCTACACAGAATGAGCAGATAATAAAAAATGTTAAAAATAATTATTATTATGTTAGTAGAAAAAAGCAGAGAAAGATCGAGGAAAATTTGGCGTGTTTAAGTGTTGAAAGTGGTCAGGCCAAGAGTTGAAATAATCGACACGTTTGTACGAAGAGATTCATGAATGTGGAAGAGGCAAAGATTGTATAGACAAATTGGTGTGGGGTTTTATTGTATCTGCCTACATGATGGGAAAGCGGCGTAATGGTTAGATTGTTAGTTTGTTGCTATAATATTATCATGTAGTTTTAGAAATACCAAATATTCAATCAATTTCCTTCGAAAACTGAGATAAAACGGCTCCCAATATAAAAATATTTTTGAAAAATATAAAATTTTGTACAAAACATGAATGCATGGTATTATTTTTATTTTCTCAATTCATTTGAAATATTTAATGAAATAAAGGTAATTTATTATATTTTAAGAATGAAAATTTCTTAGGGTGTCAAGCATCTAAATGTTTTAAATAAAGCGGTGAGTGATTCTATAATTTTGATTTTGTTGATCTACTTTTTAGTGAGGCACGACATTTTTGAAATACAAACACAAAACTAATCTCAACTCAAGAATACCACCTTTTCACGTCATTTGAGATGAAAATTTAAAAAACATTGAAAAAAGACGAATGTGACGACATTTTGCATGATCGGGACACCTGACTCGCGTATTCCGTACATTTGTATGTTTGCGCGTGAATGAAAAATTAATATATTTCATTTCCGGGGAGTTTTTCACCTCGACACACTCTTTGACAAATATACAAAATATCGAATTTATGCTAGGAAGGATATTGAAAGTACGCCGAAGAAATTTCACGAATCCGTCAAAGAAACATCAGCGAATCTCAAATACATAAGACGGAGTATTCAAATGAATAATATTTTATGGAAAGTAAAGAATTTCTTTTACGAATAATTCGGATTATCCATTTTTTAATATATTACATCCGCGCGTATACAAACTATATCTTTTTATAGGCCATCTTTTAAAGGGTGGTATTATCATATATCATGATTTCCTGGTTTATTTATTTACACACCCTACACGAGTCAATTTTTAATCAATATTTATATTTAAAAAAAATAAAGAATTTTAGAAGAGAATTTAACTTTTTTCCTGTTCATAATGGTTTTTAACCTTAAGATAACTTTATAAAAATAAACAAATTTTAGATGAGGCCTTATACAACAAACCCCTTCTATTAATTAAAAGAGGAGGATTGCTGTGTTTGTTTATATATTTTTTTATATGGTACAATTTCAATACCTAGCGACTTATAAGTTCTTATTTCTTGAATGTTTTTCTCAAATACTGTGTGGCACATTTTATGAACTATATAAAATAAAATAACTTTGTTTTAACCACTTTTTATTGGTACACTTTATTCAACCGGTTTCGACAAGAACCTTGTCATCATCAGGGTTTATGTGCTAAATTCTAAAAAATTGAAACACTCATAGTATTCGCTACGCAATGCACAATAAAAACAACATTTAGGAGTTTTTTAATCATATTTTCATATGGTGTAAGGAATGCGTGGTAGTTCTTGGTAAGGAAACGGTAATTAACTATGAGTATTTCAATGTTTAAGAATTAAGTACATAAACCCTGATGATGACAAGGTTCTTGTCGAAACCGGTTGGATAAAGTGTACCAATAAAAAGTGGTTAAAACAAAGTTGTTTCATTTTATAAAGTTTATTAGTTCTTAAGCTAAAAATTAAATAAAATGTAAAAAATAGATATGACATAAATACTTGAAACTATATCCAGATGCCAAAGGAAGCAAAGTAATAAAACTTGATGTTATTATATATATGATTTTAAAATTTCTGCACCGAATTGGGCACATATTTGAACATTTTCGTATCCAATAATAAAGGCAAACATCTCTAGTCTGATTCATTAGTCAATTCCGGAGATATTGGATTTGAATACAATAGCAGTGAGAGATATTGTCAAACTAATTCTAGGTCACGTCTTGTTTCGCTCGCTCGCATACGGAGCGAGGGGGGAGGAAAAGGGATAGACGTACCTATCGGGGATGCTATGAGCGGTGTAACGTTACAGGACTACGTATGTGGGTATGTACAGGAGGTGTGTTAATCCAAATAACAAACAAACCGCACGGAATCAGGATGTATAATATGATATAGTAAGACATCCTGTGGCTTTCTATTATAGTTTGCGGCCAAAACCTATTTTGGCGGCATCAAATGGATTCGTCTTAAAATTGGAGATTTCAGGAATATTCCCTCGTTGTTTCACGCATTCACAAAACGTGTTAAATTTTGACAGTCTAAAACTTCCCAGTCCAAATCAAATGAGATCTATTAGTTCCTCACCTTCCCGCGTCACTACCCTTATCCATTTACAACATTTTGAGTGTGTCCAAATACTTGTTCACAAATCTGGATTATCTCTACTTCTAACTGGAGCTATTTTTTTCAATTTGACGTCTCAACACAACGATGAAGAAGAACATAACTAACCCGCTTCCCCGCAGGGGTAGGCAGAGAAAATAGAACGCCACATCACTCTGTCTTTGCAAACATTCTTCGCCTCTTCCACGTTCATGCATCTCCTCATACACACCCGCCGATTGTTACGACTCCTAACCTGACCACTTTCAAGTATTTGGCATACCTGATCGTGCCATGTTTTTCTCGGTCTTCCTCTGCTCCTTTTCCCACTTACATTCGCCTCATAAATTTGTTTTACCGTTCTTTCTTCACACATTCGTTCTACATGTCCAAACCATCTCAAAACACCTTTCTTAATTTTATCGATAATGCGTATCTCAGCTTTGCATTCCTTCCTTATTTCACTATTCGCACATCTATCATACGAAGAAGAACATAAGTATTGGTATTTGCAGGGCTTTTGACCTGTCATTGGCTGATTTATTTCCAAAACGTAAATATATATTTACCAATATACGCTTAAATCCAACAGTCAAACTTACATCGTAAATGCGAACTCGTATGAGTTTATAAATGCTTATACTTGCTTATAAACACAAATTTGTAAAGCGGATTGATAAATGTTATTTTAAAACTAAAAATAAACATTTCTTTTCTCTGCCTACCCCTGTGGTAAAGCGCCGTGCTTGTGGTTTGTTCAGCACAGTCTTACGCACTGATGTCTAAAGTACTAACCACAATTTAAAACGTCTCTTTAAATTTCAGCTAGTAATATTTTCAATTTTTATTTTCAATTTGAAGTTATTAAACGTCAAATCCACGGCATTACTAAACCACGAGCCTTGTAAAATGTCAGCTTTGAATGACTTCCACTTTCCACTTTCTAATATTTATTTAATGTTACTCTGGACTGGCCCCTGAAGCGCAGAAGTGATGCCTTATATAATTAACGATCAAGATAACATTGCGTCAATACAATGCAGTGCCCTATGCACCATTGGGTGCAGATAAGGGTTAGAGAGAGAGAGAGAGAAATTACTTCCAGTCTTGACCTCATTTCAGGACTTCTTCGGCACCCAAGTCCGGGCGCACTCTCTTAACGCATTACTTACCATACATTGACTTCTATCCGCACTAGATGGTGTATAGGGCACTTCACCAACTCGATCGACAATCACACGAAGGTAAGGTGGTCAGTCCCGTCGAATTCATGGATATGAGAGTAGAACGAGCCTGTTGGGATACAGATGAACTGAGTGAAGGAGCTCAGCATGAAGGTCATAACTTCTATACGGGATTTGAAAAATATACGGTAGAATATGCAATAGCTTAATGGTATACTTAATTGAATTAAATTTTTTTTTTATATATTTTTCTCGTAGGTGTTTCAGCTTGCGATAAACTATCTATTGTTTATATACGAAAGAAGATGGAAGTCTGAGCATCCCAGGGCTGACGATCTGACATTTGATTATCTTAAATATATTTTTTTTAATGATTACGGAAACTTTTGTTTTTATACCACTATTATTAATGTCTTCTAGTTTCGGAAGCTAAACTTCTATAGTCAGGTCTGAATAATAACTAAAATATATATAATAAAAAAACTGTTCAGTCAAGGGGGCGGAGTTAGAAAATAAAGGAAAAATGGAGAGCAAAGGTGAAGAATTTCGAAACAATATATTATTTAATAAATTAATATTAGAAAGCAGGTTTTTGGATTTCTACATTTTCTAAATAATTCATAATTAGGCCTTTATGTGGTACAAGGTGTAATAATTTAAATATTTTTTTATACTCGTACTTGTGTATAATTAATCATTCTGACCGTTATTAAACTTCCATTTTGATTTACAACATTATGAGTATGTCCAAATGCTTATTAACAAATCCGGATTATCTCCAATTATGGGAGTTATTTTTCATATTATTTTCCGATATCTCAACACATTCTTCTTCATCTTTGTTGAGATGTCCATATTGATTCATTTTAGAAAGATGTATGTATATATGCACTGTTGATAGATTCTATTTTTACGTTTCAGTTGTGTGTATGTGTGTGTGTGTGTGTGTGTGTGTGTGTGTGTGTGTGTTTGTGTGTGTGTGTGTGTGTGTGTGTGTGTGTGTGTGTGTGTGTGTGTGTGTGTGTGTGTGTGTGTGTGTGTGTGTGTATGTAAATATGTAATGACCTTGGAATATTTTCACATTTATTGAAAGGAATAAATTTTAGTGAATAATTATTTTTTTTAAATGTCGTCAATAATATTTTTAAAAGCGCAGAATTTTTCATTTACGAGTACACTTGTATGAGCTCAATATTAGTGGTAACACACGCAAGTCGTGTTTATATAAAATAATCCAAAAAATTACACTCATACAAGAAAAAAATGGATATTTTGTTTGTATGTATGTATTAGTCTAGATTTATAAATGCTTTGTGCTTGGTGTAATATACGTATAAATCAAACAAAATGTTCAACAAACAGGCATAAACTTAAATTTGATACTGATGGCGTAAATGCGTATTGTACTCGGATTTTGTAATGGGTCGACTTTGTCGGGATCAACTTTTCAGGGGAAAGTCTGACCAGCATTTTGAGCAACCGAGAAAACTTTTCCGCCCAACAAAAGTCAAGTAAATATTAGTCTCAAAAGGTATTAAGAATATACAATAATAGGTTTACTTTCAGACATTCACGTTGTTTATATTTGTACCGTTTTAACGTTTATTACTTCGGCTTTTGGTATTTAAAGCCGGCTGAAATTCCTTCAGCGGCGCTGCGGGCCAAATTATTATTATTTCTAGAAAATTATTTTCACAAAACACAAGAATTTCTTCAGGACGGGTCGTAATTATTAATTCTTATTCCGGACTTACAATTTCGCTTATCATCTAGGATTCCTGAAATTTGTGTAAAAATCTAAATTCCCTGAAAATTATTTTTCGCAAGTGTCTTTGACATTTAAATATCAGAGTTACATTAAAATACTAATTTGGATTTTCTGCTAAAGGTCGTAACGCTAATTTGTTTTTGGAAACAAATTACTCTTGTTTCGTGTTTTTTTTTTCTTTTTAAATCGTTTATGAAAACGATTTGATCCAAAAAAACCTGAATTCTAATAATAATTTATTAAATAATATATTGTTTCAAAATTCTTCACCATTGCTTTCCATTTTTCCTTTGTTTTCAAACTCCGTCCCTTGACTAACCCCTTCCCCTTACTTTCCTCTCTCATTATTTATAGAACAATTTTATATTTTATATTTTAGTTATTATACAGACCTGAATGATGGAAGTTTAACTTCTGAAACATGTAGTCTATAATAAAACTCAAGTGGTAAAAAACTAAGTGTTTTCTTTAATCATTTTAAACAAGATTAGTTTAAAGAACTACAGTTGTTCTCATTAACAGAAGAAAATAAAAATTAGATCTCCAAACTAGTATTTTTTTACATCAATTTCTGAAATGTTTTATTGCACAAGTGTCTTCTATTTATTTACAACATTTTGAGTGTCCAAATACTTATTCACAAAATCTGGATTATTACCAATTACAAGAGTAATTTTCATTTTATTTTTTGACATCTCATCAAAGATGAAGAAGAATATGGAAGTCTTGGCATTTACGGGGCTAACGACCGTCATAAGCTGGTTTAAGTGACCACTTTACACACGTATAACATTCACCAATTCTACCCATTATTGACAACCACACTACTTAAATTCTTGAATCACTAAAATTTCAATAGAGACATCTATTGGCGAGATGAAAAGAAGCTTTTTATTGAGCAGAAACTCTTTTATTAGTATGTGAGGTCCGAATCCTGGATTATAATCACACACATGAGAAACGCTTATAATTTTCGTTTATATTATTTAAGCTTATAATTTGACTAGACAATTTATTTACAACATTTTGAGTATGTCCAAATACTTGTTCACAAAATCTTGCTTCCGAAACTAGTCGCCATAATAAAATAAACTCAAGTGGTAAAAAACAAGTATTTTCCTTTTACAATTTCATCATGTCTTACCGTAAAGTGAATGCCGAAACAATGAATAAAGTAAATGATGAGTTGTAGACTTGGAAAATCAGCGACTATAACTTAAGTTTAAATTTTAAGAAAAGACTTAAGTCATTTTCCGTAACAAAGTACACCTTTACTACACAGAAAGTTCCCCGGAGGCAGCATCCACGGTTGCCGTATAAGCATAAATAATTCTGAGTAATTTACGTGTGCATAGCATTATAATGCAGTTGCGCACATAAAGTAGACATGTTTATGAATAATTGCACTCTTGTGCAGAGTAGGGGGGACACAACCACCCGTTTTACACGACATTTTAATATCAATTTCACGGCCACTGGAGACTTATGTTCCGCCCGTTTCAGAGCCATTGTGCCGCGTCATGTCGGCTCTAACATTTAACTGACGTTTCAGACATGTTAAGGGTGTACTCGCAAATACACGATTCAGTACGCGAACGGCTACGCTAGGAGCCAAAGGTGTATTTTTTGTTGATTTCGCATTAATTTTGTGGAAATTCTATGATTATTTAAAAAATTTAACACTTGTATAATACCACTTATTCAGTTTTTGTACTCACCTGTTGATGATAATAACTTCAGTTTTCGAAACTAGTCGTGCGTAATAAAATAAATCTCTATAAGTGGTAATAAACAAGTGATTAATTTTTAAATTAATGAGCCACACGTGTGTCCGCGCACAATTTTTAAAATTATATATTAGAATTATTTTTTTTAGAATACACACATATTTAACAACCATTATTGCCATTTTTTTAGCTTCTTACCTTTCAATAACTCTTTTTTTTTCAAAACCATATATTTATTTCTTTGAAAAATGTAATTTTTCAATTCAAAAAGATCAATTATGTTAAATGTTACCTAGGTTTAAAGAAAATTAAGTTGCGGGCTATCGATTATCTCGCCTTGAACAATTTACTTATTTATTGTTTCAGCATTATCTTTGTGGTAGAACTTGACTGCAAATAAAACACTTGTTTTTAACCACTGAAGTATTATATTTTGTTACGACTTGCTCTGCTTCTATTACCAACCACATTCGCCCTACTAAATTTATTTTTTCATTCTCTCTTTACTCGTTCTATCCACATGTCCAAACCATCTCAACACACCTTTCTTCATTTTGTCGATAATGCTTACCTTAACCTTGCATTTTTTGCTTATTTCACCATTCGAACATCCGTCATATTGATGTTTTACTGCACATTTATTTGAGAGATCACATTCTTACTGCATTAAGTATACTTTCATCCTTCTTTTGCTAACTCCGTTTTTCACTTTTATACATATGATTCACTTTAGCTTTTGGTGTTTTGATTTTATTCAGGTGGTATCATTTGATTATATTTGCTTTAACTGATTCTAATGCACCATTCACTCTGTTTCCAGCATATTCCCGGCACTTTCTTTAACAATCTTTCCACCCCTAGAAATCACAATCTGAATTTGATAATATACATTCATAGAATATTCAACAAATACGTCTCATTTTGGAAGAACATTTCCCTTCTCGAATGTACTCGTAAGTAAGTTTACTTTTGTTGAATGGAGCTCTCCAATATTGTTTCAATGCTGTAGCGTATTTTTCCTTGAGCTAAAAGCTTTTCCTAATATCGCCATTTGCAATAAAATTGCATCTCCATTGCATCGGAAGACATTTCCTGTTAAAGTTTTAACGTCTTCCAATTCCCAAATATTGAGGAAATCATTTCATTTTATAAGCTGACGAGGAGTCTTTTTACCGTTCGACAGCAAAAGTCCCGCTGAAGAAAAATAAACCACATGAAGAGATATTTTTAAATCATTATTTTATTGAAACATTTTGTTTTCTATTATATTAAATTACTAACTGTAACCCAACCATGGGTTTGCGAGACTCAGGCTGGTCAAATAGAAAAGAAAAAAATATAAATTAAAAAAAAACACGCTCATATTCAAATACAACGTCGTGTAATGTTTCAAAGCAATCAGCGAATAACTTTTATCAGAAAGATTAAAGATTTTGAACCACCCCCTATCAAGGGCTTTTCAGCTGGTCGTATCGAATAACGAAACGTCTACAAAAATCATAGCATCCGTTTCATTATCAATTTTTTTTATTTATTTGAATATGTTTCATCTACTAGCAAGGAACTAAAATGGCTTCACTTCAACCAGCGCATAAATCTTCAATCTCTCACGCTACTTTATAATATTCTTCACTACCCCAATGCGCCTTAATATCTTGGTGAAAACTTTATATACCTCTCAGATCATGGTTTATCTCTTCGTTCTTTCCTAAGAAAGGACACTTTCCATTCCTCGCCATAACACATCATTCTTCAGTGAATCTTTCACTGTTTCACTGGCCAGACTATGGAATGAATTACCTCTCATTTTAAAAAATGCACCCTCCCTTATTACCTTTAAAAAACGTCTGAGACATTACTATCCTATCATTAGAATCCTAACTGTCCGTCAAACCTCCTCCCTTTGTTTTTCCCTCTATCTTCATCTCTAAACTCCCTTTTTTCTTTGCCTTCCTTATTATCATCAATTTTTAATTAACATTTTTATAAATTTTCTAGTACTATCTGCCCTCTGATTGCCAACAGCTATAAACGGTTTCCATCGTTTTGACCAATATCACTAGTCTGTTTTTGGTTAGTTGTAAGATATTGCGTTTTAGCAATAAGCCCGCCAATGTGCATCTTTCTGTACATGATGTTTGAATAAATAAACAAAATAATGAACCATTATTTTGCAATTTCCCACCTAAGAGTATAATAACGTTTGGATATTGTATGAAAGAGAGGGGGTGCTCCGTGCACCTTGTTGTACATTGCACATACTGCAAATTTTCTTATCAAAGTTTCCAGATAGCTTACTGCAGTGTGCTAAGTAATACATTATAATATTGCACTGATGCAGCCTTGCACACAACTCGGAGCAACGAGATTCCTTAATTAATTAAAATCTTACAGGTTTATATACATACTCCTACGTACATGTGTAGACAAAATTTGATCAAAATAATACTAAATAACTATCACGCTGCTTCGCCGCAGGGGTAGGCAGAGAGAATAGAAAGCCATACCAATCTGTTTTTGCAAATAATCTTCGGTTCTTTCATATGCATAGGTGTGAAGAAGACTTTTCTTATGCATAGGTGTGAAGAACTGTAATTGGTACTCATGATTTTTCACTCACTCAAAACAAAATACCCCCCAACTAATTCGACTCCTTATTTGATCATTTTAGGTATTCAAAACGCTTGATGATGGGCAAGTTTTCTTCAGTCTTCCTCTGCTTTATTTTCATTTGAATTCGCCTCATACATTTGTTTCGTCCTTTCTTCATTCATTCGATTCGCATGCACAAATCATTTCAACACACATTTCTTAAATTTAACGCCATTTTTATATCAGCCTTGCATTCTTTCCTTATATTGCCATTAGAACATTCATTCTACATCGTTTTGCCGCTCATTCATCTGAAAAATCACATTTCGACTACATTCAGTCTACTTTTATCCTTCTTTGTCCACTCAATTCGATATTTAGATACATAAGAGTTAAAACCGTGACATCGTTGTGTACTGACAGTTTAGCTTTCGCTGATAGCATAGCTTTTGCATAAATATAGTGTAGTACATTTGATGGTACTTACTGATTTTACAAAGGTATCTTTATTTAGAAGTAAGAATTTAAGATTTTTAATGACATTTCTCGGTAGAACTGCATTTCATAGAATAAAATAACAACTATGTAATTTTTTCCACATTTATTTTATTTGACCAGCAACTGGGTTTTGTCGTAACCGATCAGTCTAATGATGTCGGTTACGACGAAACCCGGTTGCTGGTCAAATAATATTCATGCGGAAAAAATTACATAGTTGTTATTTTATTCTAACAGTTAGAACAATATGTCTGAACATGTTAAAACAAGTCAGTCCTGAAGACTTGACGTTTTGAGCTTATGATCGTTTACCAATCAAAATTATTGTTTATTCAATTACCCAAAGGAATTGAATTAAAATAAAATTATTTTTTTCATTAAAGTGCCTTTAGAGGTTTAACTCTGAATTCTGTAACTTAACCTGAAGTTAAAAATAAGTTTTGAGTGAGTGGAAGTTTTTGGTAAGGGAATGTAATTAATTATGAGTATTTTAATGGTTTTTAATGTTTTAGAATTTAATAAACCCTGATGATGACAAGGTTCTTGTCGAAACCGGTAGGTTAAAGTGTACTAATAATAAAAAAGCGGTTAAAACAAAGTTGTTTAATTTTATAAAGTAAACTAAAATCGTTAAACTTTGCAAATGGTTAAAAGTAAACCGAAAATGAATTCTTTTAAATGGAAAATCCTCTGATGGAAGCTTCGAGCTCTTAGAATATTATGAAAATTAGCTGCTCAGGTCGTCAAAGTAAGCCGAATGCTCCTATTTACTATTTGATGAATGTCGCAACGGTCTAATTGGGAAATTCTGCGGGTGTTGGTCTACGGAAGGGGTCCTCAACCAAAGGTCATAGAAAGAATTTCAACAAAAATACAAATTCTTTTCACTAGCCTAACAAGTAAAACTCAAATTATACATTAATAGATATTACCACAAAATGACTTCCGAATCAATAAAAGGAAAGATACGGATGTCTGGAAATGAAGCTTACTCAAATCAACTATAGATTTCATATGTACAAAAAGTGTCATGAGATTAATGATATATGTAGAAGTTCCAAAAATTTGTCGATCAAGGGTAGAGTGGTAAATGTTACACTTGTGCAGGTGATCACCTAACCAGCACATGAAAAGTCATAAGTTCTAAAAATACCCAGACTTCCATATTCTTCTTCAGCTATGTTTAGATGACATAAATGTAAAAAAGTGGAAAAACCCACATTTCTTAACAAGTATTTAGACACATTCAAAAAGTTGTGTATATCATTTATATTCAAACGAATCCTGGTTCAAAATTTGAGTAGTGTGGTTGTCAATCATGGGTAGAATGATGAATGTTACGCATGTATTAATTAAGTGATCACTTAAGACAGCCTTTGAAAGGTCACTGTACCCCTGTAAATACACAGACTCCGATATTCTTCTTCGCCTTTATTAAGATGTCAAAATGTATTTACGGTATTAAATATGTAAATTGAATATATCGCTCACTCCTTTCAATAACGTCATATATCAAAAATTGACAATTTTGTTTTCGGAATGCCCAGAAAATGTACTATTTCCCAGCAAAAGCGGCATATTTTTAACTTAATATTAACCCGCCACAGGGCATAAAAAGGATTTTTTTTTGCATTATGAAGAAAGGGTTTGTTTTTTTTTAATTTGCTAAATATTTTTGAAATGGAGAAAAATCTTCATAATAAAAAGTTCAATAAGTGGCTTGATATTTATTTTAAATATATTTCATTATATTCTTTAACGCGTCCGCCTCCGTAGTGTAATGGTCAGCATGCTCGTCTACCGTTCTAGAGGTCCCGGGTTCGATTCCCAGGGGGGTTTAATAAATATAAGTGATTTTTTCACTGTAATATTTATTCAATATTATACTGGACTGGTACCTGAAGTGGAGGGCTGATCACCTTTCCTTCATGTGTAATCGATCGACATAACACTGCGTTTATATGAAGCAGTGCCCTATGCACCATTGGGGTGCGGTAAGGGATTTTTATTTTATTATTATATTCTTTAACTTTAAAAACGATCTCCTGAAAAATCAAGTTTTTTGATATATGACGTTGTTGAAAGGAGTGAGCGATATGTCAAATTGGAGTTCTGAAGAACAAGCAATAAACTAAAAATATTTTTTTTGTCCAAAAGTGCTTTTAAAATGGTTGGTGACCCCCAGTCCTCGTACAGCGCGCTGTCGACAAATATTTCCGAACTGGGCGAATCCTTCTGTACGGAATATTAGCGGACTTGCTAATGGGTATTGGTGCCGAAAGCTGCCGGAACGGTGCTCCCATTCACGGGGATATTTTAATTGAGACCAAATCCTACACATGGAACTTGCACAGGAGAAAATCTGCTCTTTGGTGAATGCACATGCGAAACCACTAACTCTTACCATCCCCACAAATTGATGCAAATTTTGATATTAGTATTTTATTTAATATAGAATAAAAATATGCGCTTTCTTTTTCATTTACCCAGATTGAAAGACTAGGAACAGATTTTTTTAATAAAATTTACTCCAGATATAATAGCCTTTTAATTTATTATTCAACTTGAAACCCTTATCCGCATCCAATGGTGCATAGGGTACTGCATTATAAAACGCAGTGTTATCATGAACGTTAACACATGAAGGAAAGGTAATCAGCCCTCCGCTTTAATAGTATTAATCAGTCTTGATAAATAAGCGGTAAGTATATAAAATATTCCTAGTATTTAAAATAATTCGAAAAGAAAATAATAAACAGTTTATGAAGGTCTCTGAGAAATAAAAAGCTTACTCGACTCAACCATAGATGATGCCGAAAACTCACGTGTGTAACGATGTGTAGAACGATGAATGATAAGGAGAGTGATACCTATGGTAGTCTATATCGCTCACTCCTTTCAAGAACGTCATAAACCAAAAATCGTCAATTTTCAGTTGTGCATGTTTTCGGAATGCCCAGAAAATGTACTATATCCCAGCAAAAGAAGCATATTTTAAACTTAATGTTTACCCGCTACAGGGCAGAAAGTGTTGTTATTGCATTTTGAAGAAAATGTATGTTTTAATTATTTTTTTAAATATACTAAATATTTTTCGAATGGAGAAAAAACCTTCAGGTTTTACCTTAAAAGATCTGTTGCACAGTAAAAAGTTCGATGAGTGGCTTGATGTTTTTTTTAATACATTGTATTATATTTTTAAACTTTAAAAACATTCTCCTGAAAAATCAAGTTTTTTTATTTATGACTTTCTTGAAAGGAGTGAGCAATATGCTCTCTTAATACCCAGATTTTTACAATCTTCTTCATGTATGTTGAGATGTCAAGATAATTTATACATTTTCCTTAAATATATTAACAGAATGTAATCCAAACTCCGCCGCAAATTTGGATAATCCTCATTTGTTCGCATATGCTTAAGTGGGTAGTTATAGGTACGTAAGTATGTGTCGGGTGGGTCATCGCTTCCAGTAATCCTCGGCTGTTTGATTTAATACGCCAGGGGGTCGGCGGGGCAGTATTTCAGGCTGTATCTGCACACCCCCACCCGGGCCGGACTGCTTCTTACCACCCCAACACATTTACATAATCCTCTATTGAAGACGGTTGCTTTTTGTTGCTGATCAGAAGTTATGGGGGCGATAAAATTAATGGCTGAAGGATTTTCTTTCAGCTGAAAACGGATGTGCGGTCGCCTAGAAAATATGTTGAATGGCCGTAACGATAATATGACGTAAAGTGACCTTAACGCCTGGCCTTTTTCTTTATATGTTTTTCTATTTTAAGTGTATTATTTTTACGGTGATCCTTTTTCTTGGGAAATTCCAATTAAATCGTAAATGTTTAAAAAATTGTCTGAAAAATGTGTACACCATAAAAACATGTGTAATTTTTTCTAGAACTAAACATTCGACAATTGGGACAGATGTAATAGAAAATATATTGGGTAATCCCATAAGAATTAGCGTAAGAAATGTTCCTAGTTCGATTCCCAGGGGGAGAAGTCAAATAAATATAACTGATTTTTTCACTCTACATAATATTTATTCAATATAACCCTCAACTCGTACCTGAAGCGGAGGGCTGATCACCTTTCCTTCATGTGTTAACGATCAAGATTGCACTGCGTTTATATGATGCAGTACCTTATAAAGTAAAAATATCTTATTTAAAATTTATAAACAAACAATGATATTTTTAATTTTTTTTAAATAACAAAAAACCAAAAGTGCGATACATCAATTAATGTTTATTATTGAGAATATTTTTTAAATTGCTGGAGAGTGAAAATGGAAATATTAAGAATTTATCTGCTAAAATTAATCGTCAATTTATGTGCGTTTAATTATTTTTATTCAGATATAAGGCCACAAATCTCTAATCAACCCCTTCTGATGGATGGTTTAAGACAACACTGCATTTATATGATGCCGTGCCTTATGCACCCTCGGGTGTGGATGAGAGTTTGAAGAAGAGGATTATAAACACCTTATTTATATTATCACCTTTTAGTTTTAGGTGTGTAGGTTAGCATTATATTATATACGATAAAATTTCCTTAACACTCATCCCAAATACCATTAGCTCGTTCCATCCCCTTCCGGAGTGTTATCGGCCCTCCGTATCGCGACCCTCCTTATCCTTCAGCCTTCCGGATTCCAGGATATATCAGGATAAGTATCAGAAGCATTCAAATGTCCTGACAGGTCCAAGAAACCTGATTAAGGTATGTTATTTACAATATCCTAAAAGGACTTTTCGAAATCGACCTAGAGCTACTGATATCAAATACATAATTTATTAAACATATTCATCCATTTTGTAATTATTTTATAATTAAATAGTATTTTTGTTTTACTTTTAATATTTTATTACAACTAAATTATAATGTCCAGGGTAGTATTGAATAAATATAATAATAATAATAATAATAATAAAACCCTTATCCGCACCCCAATGGTGCATAGGGCACTGCGTCATATAAACGCCGTGTTATCTTGATCGTTTACACATGAAGGAAAGGTGATCAGCCCTCCGCTTCAGGTACCAGTCCAGGGTTATATTGAATAAATATGACAGTGAAAAATCATTTATATTTAATTTACCCCTCTTGAGTGATAAAATCACTCACAATTATTTGAACCCCCCCCCTGGGAATCGAATCCGGGACCTCCAGTACGGTAGCCGAGCGTGCTGACCATTACACTACGAAGGCGGACAAAATTCAGTATTTAATACTTAGATTAAAATATTTTTACGTAAGGCAAATAAATGTATGGAAGCAAAGAAAGGTGTTGGAAAAAGAAGGATGAGAAATGACCGAATGCACTCGAAATGTGATTTCTCAGACAAGTGTGCGACGAAATGGTGTATCATAGATGTTCGAGTGGAAATATAAGGAAAAAATTCAAGGCTTTTTTTTTTAAATGGGGATTGCATTTATTATTTACCTTATTATGTACAAGGTTTATAGATAAATTAGTGGATTTCTGTTTCTTTTAGCTAAAAACGTGTTTTATTTGAATCTGTGTTGGGAACAGGAGGGATAATCTAGTGTGGGCCAATCAGGAACTTGTCAGCATTTGCTCATTGCTGGGAAAAAACCACGTTGCACTCCTCAGGAGAAGGCGGACTGTTGACTGTCATCAGCAGACCTTCCGATCCACTAGAAGAGGGTTCGGCAAAAATGCAAGGCTGAGATGAGATTTTATCGATTAAATTAAGAAACGTGTGTTGAAATGGTTTGCGCATGTGGATAGAATGAGTGAAAAAAGGATACTAAAACAAATTTCTGAGGTAAATGCGCAGAGGAAGATCGAAGACGAACGCTACCTCAATCTGTCTTTGCACACAATCATCGCCTCTTCCACGTTCATGCTTCTCGTCATACATACATTCATGCCGGTTATTCCGACCTGACCATTGTCAAGTAGGTATTCAAAATACTTGGTCAAACAAAGATTTCCTCGGTCTTAAATATAACTAACTAAACTAACTAACCATCACGCCGCTTCCCCGCAGGGGTTAGCAGTTAGAATATAACGCCACACCACTCAGTCCTTGCAAACATTCTTCCCGTCTTCCACGTTTATGCATCTCCTCATACATACATACCCGCCGATTGTTTCGACTCCTAACCTGACCACTTTCAAGTATTTGGCATACTTGATCGTGCCAAGTTTTTCTCGGTCTTCCTCTGCTCCTTTTTTCAATTACATTCGCCTCATAAATTTGTTTTACCGTTGTTTCCTCACTCATTCGTTCTACATGTCAAAACCATCTCAAACACCTTTCTTAATTTTATCGATAATGCTTGTCTCAGCTTTGCATTTCTTCCTTATTTCACTATTCGAACATCTATCACACATCGTTTTGTCATCATATTGTTCTGAGAGATCGCATTTCGACTGCATTCAGTCTACTTTCATCTTTCTTTTGCCAACTCCATTTTTCACTTCCATACATTACGGTCGGAACCAGGACTCCATTGTGTACTGCCAGCTTTCGCTGATAGGTTTTTGTTTGCTATAACTGATTGCAGTGCACCATTCACTTTGCTCGCAGCATTCACTCTCCTTTCTATGTCTTTACTATTTACATTATTCCAATTATCAATATTCAAATTAATACAAGACTTTAAAATTACAAATAATATTAAACAAATTTGTTTTTATCTCATCACAGTTTAAATAGTGGTTTTAATATCTCGTTTATTAAATAAAATACGTTCTGAAACTTACTTATGAAAATGGAGTTTGGCTTCGGAATGTAATATATTGGCCTTAACTTTTTGTCCGAAATTGTTCCATCATTCCAGAGTGCTATAAATTTAAATAAATAAGTCGTGAAAATAAATCACGGGATTATAAATTCATTATAAAATTCGGTCTTTTGTGTCCCTGATATATAACTTGCACTTCAGTAGGTGAGTGCCAAAACATATCTAACCACCATTTTATGACTCCCAGGGTGCATTTCCACGAAAAAATATTAAGAATAAAAAATTTTTGGTATTTTCATATTTTATCGTAATAATATCAGCTTCAGTGTGAAATTTGTAGTTAAATCCATCGAGAAATAACAGCCATAGAAAAGCAGCCATATTACTTTTTTCAACAAAAAAAATGTAGCAGTAATTAACATTTTAATATGAGAAATATTAAAATGTCAATTATAGGAACAAGTGCTAAATTACCCCACAATCAAACGTCACTCTCGCAACAAATGCACTGTTTTTTCAATTATTTGTTGAAATCTCATCACAGAAGAAGAAGAATGCGGAAGTCTGGGTATTTACGGTGCTTATGACCTGTTATAGGCTGGTTAAGTGATCACTTTACACACTTGCATCATCCATCAATTCTACTCATGATTGACAACGTGTTCTAGTGAACAACACTTTTACAATTTTTGAAACTTCTACGACGATGTACGTGTGAGGTCGCTAAACCCATAAATGGTTAGATTGGGTATTGTTGCGGTCCAAAAATCGGAGTAGTGTGGTTTTCAAACATGGGTAGAGTAAGTGAATATTACACGCCTGTAAAGTGATCACTAAACCAGCCTATAAGAAGTCATAAACCCTGTAAATGCCCACAAATCCATATTCTCAAAACACTCACCTTATCATTCATTGTTCACTTTGTGTAATGCCACATTCAAAACTACTACTTTGTGACTACTATTTACTTCTAAATTCCTTTTCATCTGTGTTGAGATGATAAAAGTGTATAAAATAAATCCTAATTGGAGATAGTCCAGATTTGAACACAAATTTTAAACACACTGAAATGTTGTAAAATTAGTTTCAGTATAAACTTTGTGCCTAAATTCATCCAAAGAGCAGCTATCTTTCTTTTCTTAAATGAATTAATAACTATTGTTTTTTTAAGTTATTAGGAGAGTGTAAACTAATAAATATAATTTTTTTATAATGATTTTTACCAAGTAAAAATTAAATTAAAAATTAATCAATTTCACCAAAAAGTAACTCCTGAATCAATTAATGAAATTAAAAATAAAAACATAATAATTGTGTTCAATTTTTAAAACATTTTTCCCACGTTATAAAAATGGTTTCATAAACTTAGATACGTTTTGATGTTCAAGAACTCATTTGTGAATGAAATTTAGATTCCGTAATTTATTAATGTACAAGACCAGGAGAATATAAACACTCTCGGGAGTCCCATTATGCCAAAGTTTTTTCATTCCCGCATTTTTTTATTTCAACTCATTAAAAGTTGAGTCAGTCTGGCCTTTGTGCAAAATTCAGGGATGTTTTTTTTACACTTGCGAAATACAAAATAGACACTTTTGGCCTCTTGGAATAGGGTGTTTTTGATATTTCACATACTAAATTTAATTTATGTAAACTTTTCTGGTCGTAACAAATAAATTATTCTTATTTTTGGCAGATGTCAGCTAAATGATATTCTACCTTTGCTTCCTAACATCCATTCCTTATGATTTTAAACATAACGAAATTAATTCAAACGTTTTTACGACTTTTATTAATATTTAAAGAATAAAAGTATGTGGTCAGTAATTTTTAATAAAATGTTAGAAATGTTAATCAATGATCCTACCACATTCTATTAGGTTCGAGACTTACCCGTCTCTTTGTTATAATTTTCCTTTCAAATGGATTTATTTGTTAAATATATACGTACATATACATTAAATGAAATATAAATATAAATTTATAAATCCGTTTTTTTTTAAATGCAGAGGCCCCACCAAGCCACTTTTTGTGAATTTTAATAAAATAAAAACATCCAAAAAATTGTCCCAAAAATAAAGTTTTCAAATTATGTATAATTTGGAATTGGATTATTTCCGAAGTTGATAGATAATATAAATAAATATGTGTTAGGTACTTAATTTTTCTTTCAACTTACAATTTCCGTTATTTTAGATCCTAGTTTTGACTTAAAGAGAAAACCTTCTACTTAAAACGAAAACAGGTCAAAAAATTTAAATTTCTCGAAAATATATAGTAAAAACAAACAAATACCTTTGGCAATATATAAAACAGTTGGAACAAAATAATACCTAGTCTCAATATTATTAATATTTAAAGCATTTACTTTGTGGTTAGTCAATTTTACTTGTTTTTTTTTTACAAAATTGTAAATAAAATTAGTATATAACCACTCACCGAGATATTTATGTCAACCGGTTTCGAGACGTACCCATTTCTTCGTCAGGACAATCACTAACACAGCATCCAAACAATACTTTGCATGCTGCTTGCTTTTGCACGTTTAACCTCGGCTCGTAACGCATGTCTGTATTGAAAACTATAGTGAATGTTGGCCTTTGGGTCGTCCAAAAATCGCATATGTTAGACATTTTGTGTAGTTTTGAGTGTGTAAATGGTGCTATGGTGGTGAAGGGTAGTTCTGTTGGCATGCTGTGTTAGTGATTGTCCTGACGAAGAGTCGGGTACGTCTCGAAACCGGTAGACATAAAAATCTCGGTGAGTGGTTAGATACTAATTTTATTAACATTTTTATAAAAAAAAAAAGTAAAAATACCTATTCACCCAGTTTGGGGAAGAGTGCGCAGGTATCGATCAACCAAGACCGAATGTCCTTCGACCTCTTTACCTTAGAGTGTGTAAGAAAAAGCATCCATCTACGTCTTTTGAAATTATTTTATTATTTCCGTATAAGATTCAGTTGGGCAAAAAGATATTACCGCGTCATCCAGAATTATGCCTATGACAACCGCATCCGTCAGGCCGATTTGACGCACCCTGTATTAAGAAGATTACCAAAAAAACTGAATAGGTACTCGTCTACCTACTTCATCCTGCGGGTTGCCAGTCGGCGAAATGCGAAACACCTGGGATTAACAACAGCCAAAGCCTGATAGACAGGGAGTGCCATGTCCCAAAAGTCGAAAATGACTATAAAAAATCATGAAACGTACAAAAATATTTTTTTTCAGGGAACTAGATGATGGAAAAGGGGTGCGACGTGCAGTATTCATTAGTTTTAATGGATTATATATTTCACAATATTTTTGAGTGCAAATCTTGATTTACAGATGATATCACTCGAATTTAAACAAAACAAAAAATATCGGTATCTAAACATATGTAAAAAAAAAGAAGTGTATTTATATGGGAATATGCACGAAGTATGGATATTAATAGAATTAAGACCAGTTTTCGGCTTATTTTACCCACGATTAACAACACATATACAGTAGAACGGGGCTACTTGAAATTTGATGTGTTACTGGAGCCCAGTACAAAAAAGATATTTAAATCTGTATTTGGTCTACAATAATGAACGTATCGTGACAATAAGTGTCAGAATCATGTCGATACGTTCATTATTGTAGACCAAATACAGATATTAATATTTTTGTACTGGCCTCAAGTAACACATTAAAGTTCAAGTAGCACCGTTCTACGGTACATAAAAACATCATAGGCGACACACAAAAAATTAAACTCATAACATAAATTTTTAGATTTTGAACTTAAAAAAACATTAACACAAAATTTCAATTTCTTTCTACATTTAATTAATAGAGATATTTCCCCTATTCTCTAAAATAATAAAATCTCCACGCCTCCGTCCCATTTCTTATCCTGCCTACTCAGTAACTATAAATACTTCTCAGTTTTATTTAACTTACATATTTTAATATTTTTTTTATAAAACCCTTACCGCACCCCAATGGTGCATAGGGCACTGCTTCATATAAACGCAGTGTTATCTCGATCGTTTACACATGAAGGAAAGGTGATCAGTCCTCCACTTCAGCTACCAGTCCAGTGTAATATTGAATAAATATTAGAGTGAAAAAATCACTTATATTAAGTTTCAATCACCCCCTGGGAATCGAACCCAGGACCTCCAGAACGGTAGCCGAGCATGCTGACCATTACACTACGGAGGTGGACAAAATATTACAAATACATCCCTGAAGGTGACAAGGTGCGTGTTGAAATCAATTGGGAAAAAATGTACCAAAAATAAAAGTAATAAAAAACAACGTTAGTGTTTAATTTTTTACATTTTCATTTATATAGTTTTATAAATAAATTTTGCAAAATGTGCCCTCGTCACAAGAAAACTCAGTCAGGGCACATTATTGTAATTTGTTATTTGTTTATATCATATACATAATAATAAATCATGATGAAATAATTGATAAATTAAATATATATATATATATATATATATATATATATATATATATATATATATATATATATATATATATATATATATATATATATAAATATATATGTATATATATATATATTATATATATATATATATATATATATATATATATATATATAAATATATATAAATATATATATATATATATATATATATATATATATATATATATATATATATATATATATATATATATATATATATATATATATATATATATTCTAAACAAACGTTATAAATAACTAAAAGATTACATGTGCACGACACATTAACTCCGCTAATTCTCGGCGACTAATCCTTGCATCGCAAGTCCTCCTAGTGTTGGAACCAAAACTCCGTAATGAGTCGCTGTTAATATGTGTTAGGGCTTAGGCAAGCACATGTCGGGATTCCAAGATGGCGCCTGGGGTGAGTGTACCAGGGAAGCAGAATTCACTAAGAAGCTGAGAGCATTTTAGTGTAATGCTTGCGACTTATCTCTGATTAGGGGAGGTTGCCAAGTTATTCTAGAGTCACCATTGAAAACACTTTAATTTGTAGATAATATTGTTTAAACAGATTTATTCTCGTATTTTTATTCATCTAAAATCTCCACATCCTACTTACATTATATTATATACATGGGGATCTGTAGAAATAAAAATAATCTCATAAATAGATTCGGCAGTCACTTTGTGGTAAAACCTATCCATTTTTTATTAAAAAAAATTACTTGGTAAATACCACTATTTCTTCAAATCTACTGTGATACGTGTTTCGATGCAGTGTTTGAATATGATGCGGAATGCAACGAAACACGTGTTACAGTAGATTTTAAGAAATAGTGGTATTTACTAAGTAATTTTGGAAATCGAACTCGGGATCTCCAGCACGGTAGCTAAATGCGCTAACCATAACACCACGGAAGCGGACGTGTAAATAAACATATATTTATAAATTGATAAATTTAATTTGTTTTTTCGCGAAAAACCGCCATCTCATTAAAATATCAACGATAACCAACTATGTAATTTTAATCATAGAATCTAATTTTAATTTTAATATGACAATTGTGCTGTAAAATTCGAGAATAATGAATACACCGAATGCGTGCCCAAAGTATTTAATTTGGGACAGTTGCAGCGTCACAAAAAGCGGTAAATACGAGCGAATGTAGGTACTAGTAACATTTAGCGACAAAGAATCGGATTGCAGTGTTTTCAAACGGAAAACATTTCATCAGCGTTAATTAAACGGAAATTAATTTAGTTAATTACCTCCGCTTTATTTACACGTGACGCCATGCCCCCTCAATCGACGTAATCGCCAAAAATCCGCTTTTTAAATATTCCTCATATTTTCTACATGACAAAAACAAGCGGCCCGCAAATTGCCAATACAGAAAGTACACGTGACTTAGTAAAAAAACATATTTTTACTTCATTCAAATCTTAAAACAAGGATTTTGACTAAACGTCTTTAGCCAGTAAAAAAATGTAAATAAAGGCTTTTTATATACTTTCATTAAAAAAGTATAATGTTTTTGACATCTCATCAAAGATGAAGAAGAATGTGGAAGTCTGGGCATTTACGGGGCTGACGACCGTCATAAGCTGTTTTAAGTAATCACTTGTAGCATTACCAATTCTACCCATTATTGACAACCACACTACTCAAATTCTTGGAAGTTCGTCAACCCCGTAAATGTTTAGACATCCATATTCTTCTTCATCTGTGATGAAATGTCAAAAAATAATATGAAAAATAGCTCCTATAATTGAAGATAATTCCGATTTGTGAACAAGTATTTGGATACACTCTAAGTGTTGTGAAAAAAGTATATATGGTTAGCATATAGAATAAAAATAAAAATAAGGTGTACCATTACACCTATGACTCTCAATATATAAGCGTGAATCAAAATTAAGTATGATACACAAAGAACGAAAAAAAGGCAACAATTTATGCATATTTATACACCCTTGCCGTTGTTTTATTTGAAGGTGACATTATATGGAGAGGCAAGTCTTGGCAATAATTTCTAGAAATGTTTTTTTTTTATTCAGGATGTTTTTTGTTTTTCTTTTTTATACCCCGCCTCCTTTCTTGTCTTTTTGCCTTTCCGTTATGCTTCGTCAATTCTCTTTTAAACACACAGGCGCTTGCTTAATATAAATAATATATACTAAAAAAATATGTGAGAAATATAAGAAAAGGATATACAATATTACGATGTGTAAATTTTCACTTAACTAACTATCGCTTTGAGACTGTCGTTCTTAAAAAATAGTTTGACAACGCCCATTTCTACCAAGTGATGGTTGAAAAAACGCCCCCTGAGAATTATTTGGTAATAACGTAGACAAAGAATCTATCTTGGATTTTAAACCTCAATTTTTTTTATATTTAATTAATATATATAATTGTTACATTGAAGTTTTCAATTATTAACCTCAATGATGATATTAAGATCCGAGTACATTTCGTGGGCATAAAATTGTTTTTACATGCAACAATTTGAGTGTGTCCAGATACTTGTTCACAAATCTGGATCATCTCCGAAGAGTTATTTTTTACATTTTTGACATCTCAAAATGGATAAAGAAGAACAAGAACAACATAATAAGGAAAGAATGTAAAAATAAGGAAAGAATGTAAGGCTGAGATAAACATTATCAATAAAATTAAGAAAGGTGTGTTGAGATGGTTTGGACATGTGGAACGTATGAGTGAAGAAAGAACGGTTAAACAAATTTATTAGGCGAATGTAGTTGGAAAAACAAGCAGAGGAAGACCGAGGAAAACTTGGCACAATCAGGTTTGTCAAATATTTGAAAGCGGCCGGGTCAGGAGTCGTAATAATCGTCGGGTATGTATGAGGAGATGCATGAATGTAGAAGAGGCGAAGAATGTTTGCAGAAGTTCGAAGAAGCGGCGTGATGGTTAGTTAGTTTTTTTTTTAGCTGAAGAAGAATATGGAAGTCTTCACAGGGCTTACGACCGCCATAGGCTTGTTTGATGATAAATGATTCTTCATCTACATATATTGAATATCAAAAATGTAAAAATAAAATCCTTAGCCGAGATAATCCAGATTTGTAAATAAGCATAGACGCTCTCAAAAGTTGTTAATAAAATAACTGGTCAAATTATAAGCTACATAAAAAAAAAAATATTTTTAGGCGGATCTCAAGTATGCAAATTTAATCGAGGATTCGGATCTTGCATACAAATAAAAAAAAGTCTTAATAAAAGCTTTCCTTATTCCAACATAGATGGCTTTTGTGGACTCATATGTTCTGTGTCATGAGATTGATCAATATATTTAAGAGTTCTGAAAATTTGAGTAGTGTGGTTGTCAACCATAGGTAGAATTGGTTAATATTGCACGTGTATAAAGTAATCACTTAACCATGCCTAAGAAGGTCTCAAGTCTATTGACTTCTTATTTTTCTCCATCTATGTTAAGACGTGAAATTTGTGATAAATATACATTTAAATAATAATTTTCTCGCTTCAGATTTGAAAGGGTTAAGCGACCTTAACTCAATAAACAAATGTTCCCACACGGCTTTGAAAATATTGAAAAAAAATAATCCCTTGATTCGGCGCTAACCCATTTGCATCGAGTGAAAATCCGATAAGGCGAGTCGACCACATCCGGAACTATTGAATAAAGAAAGGAGCTTCTTTCTGATTCCTTTTGTGATTGGTCACGTAGAAAATGACGTCATCGTTACTCTGAGTAGATAGTCAATAAGTTAATATTGTTTTTAACCCTTGTTCGGATGGATGAAATAATGTGTAGCTGATGGAAAGAATTGTTTGAAGGGCTATTGAGGGTTGTTCGACATCCAATACATTTGTATGTAGTTGTAAAAATGTATTTGAATAATAAAAATACAAAAATTCATTGATTTGGCATTAATTTCGTGGAATATCCTGATGTTTTAAATGTAAAATTAAAAGACTTTTAAAATACCACTTTTTTTATGAATTTGAACACGACTAGTTTCGTATATTAACGTTTTCTCATCAATAGGCGAAAATACGAAAAGTTTGCTATTTTTGCAAAGGAAATATATCGAATTTTATTTAACGTGGTATTTTAAAAGCTATTGATGATTGAAAATACCTTCAGAAAATAATACAATTACAAAAGATCTGTTGCACAGTAAAAAGTTCAATAAGTGGCTTGATATTTATTTTTAATACATTTTATTATATTTTTAAACTTTAAAAACGATCTCCTGAAAAATCAAGTTTTTTTATGTGAAGTTCTAGTGATTCATGAACAAGGTTTCTAAATTGGTTCATATATATAGAACTTCCAAGAATTTGAGTAGTGTGGTTGTCAATAATGGGTAGAATTGGTGAATGTTACACGTGTGTAAAGTGATCACTTAAACCAGCCTATGACGGTCGTAAGCCCCGTAAATGCCCAGACTTCCATATTCTTCTTCATCTTTGATGAGATGTCAAAAAATAATATGAAAATAACTCCTGTAATTGGAGATAATCCAGATTTTGTGAACAAGTATTTGGACACACTCAAAATGTTGTATGTTGTTTTATGTATGTTCAACGTTGTTGAAAGGAGTGAGCGATATACCTTCAGAAAAGTTTCTAAAAGTAGAGGATTTGCGAGTTATATATACTGGTGAAAAAATATACCATATATTCAGGTATTTTTGAAAAAATGTTTATTCGATATTTCTTGACCCCTTGAGATGATTTTTAACGAAAATTTCTGTGTATAAATGGTCCAATGTTATTATTTTCGTTATTTTATCTTTTCTAAATAAAATAAGCGATCGGCGTTAGGTAAAAAGCAATGATTAAAGATCTAAGCAGTATTTAGTTTAACGTAGACCGCAAAGAATGTTCGTTCGCCATTTGTAACAATCGAATAGAGATGATAATAATACAGTGTTTGAATGAATTTACAAATTATTAGAGCCATTATGTTGATACGGAATACCCGATTAACCCTCGATTCCAAGTTGGGTAAAAACATCCCCAAACCGCCCACCGCCCGGGACAAAACATATATCCAAATTCCCAACTTTACATAGCGTAATTAATGCGCGGGGGTACTTTTTGTCGAGTCCCGTCTCGACCCAGCGTCCCATCTCAGCGCCGCCGCCGGTGGCTCGGTATTAATCTTCCCATTCGAATAAGGGTCCAGGGAGGGTCTAGTTGGCAGGGGAGGTGGCTTGTCCTAAGTTTAAACGTTAGTGTTCGCGTATGGATGGAGGCAAAACGTGCCTCGATAGTTCCAGGTAACAACTGCAATATGTTAGGATCATTCCATTGTTCTAGCACTTAGCGCCTACTCTATACACACATACATATATATATATATATATATATATATATATATATATATATATATATATGTATATATATATTTATATATATATATTTATATTTTAAATATATATATATATATATAATATATATATATATATATATATATATATATATATATATATATATATATATATATATATATATATATATATATATATATATATATATTATTTATATTTTAAATATATATATATATATACATAAATATATATATATATATATATATATATATATATATATATATATATATATATATATATATATATATATATATATATATATATATATATATATATATATATACTCATATATATGGCAAAGAACCCACTATTAAATGATACACATACAACAAACAACTGTTTATTTATATTACGATGTAAATTAATACTTTTTAATGACCCCTAATACTCGAATATTTCTAATATATAATATGTTTTCAAGTACTTTATTGTTGCGTTTTTGATCTTTGGAGAATTTAGCGATAGGAGGTGCTTTGGAGAATTTAGCGATAGGGTATTTGGAGGGAACGACAAAACCTCCAAGCGACTGTTCTGAAAGAAATCAAGGTAAGATACATTTAAAAAGTATGTAATCGGCAGTGTATTCATCTTATATATTGTAGAATGCACGTCTCTGGATACAGTGATGGATGTTTAATTTGTAACAGGAGCAAATTCGTTAGATGAAACGTGTTTCTTGTCTTTTTTTATGTTCTCATTTTTCTATTACATTTTATTTTCCTCTTCTCAGCCCGACTGCAGGATAATTGGCAATATATATAGTTGGCATATTTTTTTTTTTAATTTAAACTATGGCATCTCTCCTACACTCTTCCCACCCGTTAGATAAAAAGGTGTTAAAATAAACATAAGATAATGAGAAAAATCTTAGCCTTATTTACAAAGAAGAGGAAAAAAATACTTTGAAATATCTTTTCCCAGCTTTATATTAGTATCTTCAAGAATATTCTACATTTCTAAGAAATTGTAATCCTCTCTCTTTACAAACTGACAAGATGTTTAATGCTACTTGATTTTATCACATATTTATACTATAAATATTTCAGTTGTATCATTTAGAAGACGAATTCTTGTTAATGAGTGTATTTTATTGTCCGTAAATTAATTTTAAAATTTGATAACGAGACACGCAAAAAAAAAATAATTATGCCTCTTATATCACCCGTTTTTTATCTCTCAAAGTACCATTAATATTTTCGATATTTATTGTAGGTGTCATGTCGCTCACTCCTTTAAACAACGTCATATATCAAAAATCGTAAATTGTCAGTTGTGCATGTTTTTGGAATGCCTAGAAAATGTACTATATCCAAGCAAAAGCGGCATATTTTTAACTTAATATTTACACGCTATAGGGCAGAAAGTGTTGTTTTTACATTATGGAGAAAAGGTATTGTTTCATTATTTTTTTGGATATACTAAATACTTTTCAAATGTAGAAAAAAAAATCAGATTTTACCTAAAAAGATCTGTTGTACAGTAAAAAGTTCAGTAAGTGGCCTAATATTTATTTTTAATATTAATTAATTTTAAATGTTGATATATGACGTTGTTGAAAGGAGTGAACGATGTGTGTTTGACATTATAGAATAATAAACGTTCTGTTTCCATTTTTAATTTCAGTTTTACTTATAAAATTTCTATTCCAATAAAACATTAAAAATACATCAGCATTATCGTCTATTTTACCATTAAATTAAGTCCCGCCCCTTAATCCCCCCCTCCTTTCTATTTATTCAGCCACCCACCCCTACATATACCTGAATAAACTTTTGCTCGTTAGTTTTTGTGATCACCTTTCCATAAAAACATCTTTAGTTTTCGAAACTAGTCGTGTGTAGTGAAATAAAACTCAAAGTGGTATAATATAGTATTTAACTTTTAAAATAATCAACATGTCATTCCACAAAGTTAATGACAAATCAATAGAAATTTGACCAGTGATTGAGTTTCAACAAAATCAATACCAAATCTTTTATTCATTTATTTAATTATTTTATTTTCAAAACATATTACATACATAAATCATAATATATACATATAATATTTCCGATGAGTAATTTCTTTTTCTCATTTTGGGATATGGGATTAAGGTTAAGGAGACTGGAACACAAATAATAAAGTAACAAAAAAGATTTTTTTTTAAATTACCAAAACTAATACTAATATATAGTCCGCCTCCGTAGTGTAATGGTCAGCATGCTCGGCTACCGTTCTGGAGGTCCCGGGTTCGATTCCCAAGAGGGGTTTTATAAATATAAGTGATTTTTTCACTCTAATATTACACTGGACTGGTACCTGAAGTGGAGGGCTGATCACCTTTCCTTCATGTGTAATCGATCGAGGTAACACTGCGTTTATATGAAGCCGTGCCCTATGCACCATTGGGGTGCGGTAAGGGATTTATTATTATTATATTAATACTAATATTTGACAAAATATAAAAAACAGTAAACAGCTTTAATAAATAGGCACAAGAAGCATATTTAAAAGAAATCAATGAGAAAAACATAAGGTAAGAAGCATTTTGAAAATAAACAAATGAGGAAATATAAAAAACATAAGGTAAAAACAAAATAAGAAAATATGACGAATCACAACATATATATCTTTCCATAAAGTACCTTCTCAGATCATTTATTTTGGATCCCCGAATGGGATTTATCTTATACATGTCAGGCAGCTGGATAATTTGGATATTGTCAATATAATTTATCTTTAGGGCTTGCAATTTCTATAATAAACATGTGTGCAGCCATGCTGATATCTTCAATACTACTATTATTTAAAATTAAAAAAAACTTTTCTAATTATCTAATCTCTACTTATTATTCTACTTATTCTAATCTATTTTTACTAATTATAAATTTCTATTCTTTTTTTCTGATTATTATAATTCTTTTTGCGCTTTTAGTGGAAAATTGTTTCTGAATCATTTAGTATCATTGTTCATTTTTTTTCTCTCTAACTTGTACTTTCTACTTTTTGTCCGCCTCCGTAGTGTAATGGTCAGCATGCTCGCCTACCGTTCTGGAGGTCCCGGGTTCGATTCCCATGGGGGTTTAATAAATAAAAGTGATTTTTTCACTCTTATATTCATTCAATATTACACTGGACTGGTACCTGAAGTGGAGGGCTGATCACCTTTCCTTCATGTGTAATCGATCGAGATAACACTGCGTTTATATGAAGCAGTGCCCTATGCACCATTGGGGTGCGGTAAGGGATTTATTATTATATGTACTTTCTATATGTCTAAATGTATTTGTTCTTTTCCCTTCAAAATAAAAAATTAAAATTAAAAAATTAAAAAACCTTACTCCAAATTTAGTAGTGTTTATCGGCTCCACAAGTATTTTGTTATGTCCTCGTGTATTATGATTATGAATTTCTTTGTTAAAAATCAATAAATAATGATTGGTGTAATCCATTTAAGCAATGTAAATATGACCAATACATTAAAACCATTTCAAATAACTCATCTCGGTAGTTGGAATAACACAGCCGGACTAAAATTTGTTTAATTTTACTTTCAATTTCCACCCAGCATTGTTCTCAATCCAGAATAGCCAATTACATTTTCAGCGTTCCAGCATTCAAGTAATTCACCCGCTTTCCAATATGTTCCAGGCTTTCAATTTACATATAGAGTTTTGCAATACGTGCGATCAAACATCGTCAAATCGTCGCTTTTTTAACAAAAATTGTAACAAAAGTCTCGCTTCGTGCTGTCACTGTAAACAGCTTTTGAATGCAACTAACTAACTACCTAACCATTACACCACTTTTCCGTAGAGGTAAGCAGAGAAAATAGAAAGCCAATCTGTTTTTTTTAAATAAAAAGATAAATATTTATGTTCTTATTATTTACAAAAATACTTAAATTTCATACTATTTCTGTGAGCTTAAGTGACTCATTATTAGAAATAGGTTTTGAATTATGATAGAGTGGGTTCGAACTGATAAACTCTGACTCGAGAGACCACGACACGACACTAATCACGGGACCACAATCCAACACAATCTTCACCTCTTCCACATTCATGCATAATGCACGCCGATTATTCAGACTCCTGACCTGACCACATTCAAGTGTTAGAAATACTTGATCATATCAAGTGTTTTCTTGGTCTTCCTCTGCTTCTATTACCAAGCGCAATCGCCTCAGAAAACTATTTTACTACATATCCTATCTTTTATCACTCGATTCACATGCCCAAACCATCTTAACATTTGAAAATGATATTGTATATGTCGAAACACGCGTCAAATATAATTTAAAAAAATCATTTTATAACGTTTTGACTCTGACATCCTATCCACATAAAAACCAATTTACGTTTCTTGGTTTTCTGATAATAAAATCGTCTTAAGTACAAATATACATTGATACTACTTAAATTGAATTCCTGAAATTTTTGGGACAACCTTCAGCATGATTTTTTTACCAAAAATGTGAAACGCGTGTTATTTTTCAATTATAATAATATTAATATAAAAAACTTTAAATCAAACAATTTTTTTTTTAAAAATAACACGATTCGTTAAGAAATTTATAAATATTGTATAAGATGTTCCTCTACTTTGTAGGAACTCTTTTGTCGTCTTATTTTTTTGGATTTATTAGTACAACAGCCTTCGAGTATAATGATGCTATAATAACAAAGGTTCTTTGTTTATAAAATTATTTTCTTTGTGATGATTTTCCACGACGCGATCTCTGAATTCAGAAATATAATATCCAATCAAGAGAAAATATTATCCCAACAATTCTTTGATAAAAAATATTTTTATTGCGTATTGTTTTTGAAATATGAGAGCAACAAATATTTTAATAATTTCAGTATTTTTCGAGATTTTCGGTTAAAACATAATACATCAACGGAACACCATCATTAACAATATTTATATTTATATATATATATATATATATATATATATATATATATATATATATATATATATATATATATATATATATATATATATATATATATATATATATATATATATATTTATATATATATATATATATATATATATATATATATATATATATATATATATATATATATATATATATATATATATATATATATATATATATATGTATATATATATATATATATATATATTTAATATATATATATATATATATATATATATATATATATATATATATATATATATATATATATATATATATATATATATATATATTTATATATATATATTTTTATATATATATATATATATATATATATATATATATATATATATATATATATATATATATATATAAATATATATATAAATTTCTCCTTTCAAGAACGTCATAAATCCAAAATCGTCAATTTTCAGTTGTACATGTTTTTAAAATGCCTACAAAATGTACTTTATCTCAGCAAAAGAGGCATATTTTTAACTTTAATATTTACCCGCTACAAGGCAGAAAAAGTTGTTTTTGCATTTTGAAGAAAAGGTATTGTTTAATAATTTTTTTAAATAATGCTAAATATTTTTCAAATGGAGAAAAAACCTTCAGGTTTTACCTAAAAAGATCTGTTGCACAGTAAAAAGTTCAATAAGTGACTTGATATTTATTTTTAATATTTTGTGTTATATTTTTAAACTTTAAAAACGTTCTCCTGAAAAATCAAGTTTTTTGATTTATGACGTTCTTGAAAGGAGTGAGAGATATGTGTGTCTCATTTTCCTAGTATGTATTTCTCCCCCTATTCGTTTCTAAAGTTCTAACTTAGTTCCTTGTTTGTGGTGACCACCCTTATTGTCTGCGAACAACGGCGATAGTTGTAATAATACATATTATGTCAATACTGAAAGTAAATTACTTCCGAGATTATATTCCCAAAAAAAATATTGTACGAAAAGTTCATATTTCAAAAAAAATATATAGTTTATGTAACTAGAGATGTGCCAGAACAGTTTGGATAGGCTCGTGGACACTTTGGTTAAAATTAAGTGTGATTTGGGAGTTCCTAAATTGAGAAAAAGAGAAAAATCTAATGAAAATATTAAGCAAAATGATATATTGAGTTATTCATTTTACAAATTTCATTTCGTACGCTAAATTTTACACCCTCGTGTACCTTTGCTTTCACCGCATAATATCCCCTTTATCTTTTTTGATGATTTTTTTATAAATTCAATTTTCTAAATTGAAAATAATTTTGTCAAAAAAATTATGAAAAATCACGTTGTAACCCCTGTCTTGTTTTATAAATTTATTACATTCATTTTTATCTACCCAACCTCCCAGCAGTCTTACAATATCGGTAATTGTTTATTTTCTATTAAATAATAAAATAAATATTACAAATAAAAACTTAATAAATAAACGCAAACATTTTAATATCGTTTTTAAAAAATCAGGCTGTGCCAAAGTGAGGGTTGAACCTAGAACCTGTGACTCACAGTTAGCTACTATATTTAACCTGTATGTCTACTACATTTTAGATTATAACGTGGTTCTGCATCACCATTAACTACATAGTAGATTTCCGTGTGGATGCTATTTTGAACGTAGACCTAATACAGACGACGCATCTGAAACATCAGAAGATGCACAAATACTAACATTTGAATTGTGTCGCCTACTTTCAAAATCCGCCAGATCCGTGTAAGTCAATTTTACAAAAAAATGAAAAATTCTCCGGGTAACATTTATGTTTAAAAGATTTGTCAATCTTTAGATAAAATATTATGAAATAGAGTATTTTCCCATTTTTTTAGAAAAAAAAATACGAGACACAAACAGATAATGACGTCATCTCAATTTTCGACCTATCGCCGCTCTTTGATTGGCCAATATGAGTCAGAAGGCAAGTTCCATGAATATAGCGGAATTTGAAATACAACTCTGTTTTTAAGTATTTTTAGCAGGGTTTTCAAATACATAAATATTTTAAACAATAAAACCCACAATTGGCATTCAGATAGAGCATTTATTTTAAAATATTACAAAATTGGATCTGGCGGATTTCGAAAGTAGGTGACACAATTCGCCCATTAAAATAACCGAATCATCCGATTATGACATCCGGTTATCTTCATCCCAACCCTAAGCCGCAAACGGCTTTGGGGCACAGTGCGATGGTGTGAATGAAATCAAAGTTCTAATCACACGGTGTTACGGAGCATTCAAGTGCTTAAAACTTGGTGAATCCAAACAACGGCGTTTTGTGTTGACGGCCTTCCCCGCCCCTCTCTGGCGAACGTCTCAATCCTCCTAGCCTCCTCGTGCCTCCTGCCCGCCCTCCCGAGAGGCGAGTCCGGAGCTAACTTTGCTTTTAATTGATTAACACATTTAGGGGCTCTACGCTCTGCGGTACCCGTGTACCATGATATTTCTACCCGCTACTATACAATCCGATTCCCACATCGGCCGAATGGCTCTCAAACTATCGTGTTTTTATAGAAAGCTGACAATAAACATCTAAAAGGTTACAACATTGCGAGTGTGTCCAAATACTTGTTCACATATCTGGATTATCTCCAATTATAAGAGTTATTATTCATATTATTTTTTTATTTCACCAATAGATTTCTCTAGTGATTCAAGCACATTCTTTCGAAATCGGATCATATATATATAGATGTTCTTAGAATTTGAGTAATCTGGTTGTCAATCATGGTTAGATTTGGTGAATGTTACACGCGTGTAAAGTGATCACTTAAACCAATCTATGACGGTCGTAAGCCTCGTAAATGCCCAGACTTCCATATTTTTCTTCATCTTTGTTAATATGTAAAAAATAATATTTAAAAGGTTATTTTGATGAATTGAGGATACTGCTTATAGGCTGATATAAACGTGAAAACCCGGCTTTTTGTACTCACCAGAAGATTTATTAGCAATGAAAGTTATACTAACTCAGTTAAATAACACTGAAACGGTGTGATTTTTTCTCTATTTTTAATCCCGGGGATTATTTGGAAGCAAAGCCCTGCATCTCTTCCTCCATAAGCCAGCCAAATACCAGGTCGTAAGCCCTGGGATGTTAAAACTTCCATCTTCTTTTATAAATAAAAAAGACGAACGTTTCAATTCAAGTTGAGAAACCTTTAATAAATCTTCATTATCAAGTTATTACGCACTAGAATACATCTCTTGAAAGCTCACGTATTTGAGAAGATTGCTCGCTAACGACTTTTTGGGAATCGGTGGCAGAGAACTAATTCTGAGTCCTTTGCAGACAAAATCATCAGTTAGAAAGGGGCGGCGGGACAATGTTGACAAACAATGTTTCATTACCTACACACTACAGCCTACATTACAGACTTCACGCTACCCCCCCCCGCGTTCAGCTCCCAAAGTTGATCAACTACCCGGAGCGGAGCCTACACACCCTCGAACAAAAGGTCAAAGGATCCTCGCCTCGCTATCAAAATCAATGCCTTTTTTATAGAAATCCGAGAGAAAGATGGTCTCTCCTGACTCTGCTCGTTAACACGTATAACCTTCATTCGTAATATTTCATCTTTGCCGGATAAAATACGCAATATTCTTCACGTAACGCGATAAATTAATATTAGCACATTTTTTATTTAGCACGAAAACAATCATATGTATTGCGTAACTCCAAATATCAATGACCCCTAAAAAAACATATTGCTCAAAAACTAGAATTGGTATGGAATAAAATCTCATCATGGTAAATTATTGTTATTTAAGCAAATTTAGTATGACCGATCAGTGATCGTCCTAGAATGCCATCAATAGAATGCCATTGCAGTGAAAAACTTTTTTTTTTTATAAAACATGTTTATACCTGCCACAGGTGTTTTTAAAAAAACACATATTCGAACGCAACATTGTGAAAAATGTTGTGTTTAGCGAGATAACGTGTGTTTTGCCTAGAATTTTTACTTATGAATTACACGAAATTATAGTATCTTTAAACATAAAGAGTAAGTCCACTCACAAGTTGGTTTAGTAGAGTTAAGTAGAGCCATGAGAAGCAGTGTTGCATAAGCCGTAGCTAGATTTCAGTGTCACTCAGAAGACAGACATTTTTTTAAACATAACATTGTGTTAAAATTTCAGCCCAAACGATGAATTACCTTAGGAGATTTAAGATTTTGAAAATACAAACACAAGATTTCATCTCCTAGTTATTATCATGATTTATTATTAGAAATATCATTTTCAACTCATTCCTCCCTGCATAACGCCTGCTCCCGTCACTTTAGAGAAACATCATATTTCTGACGGTGGTTTATCTCTTAAGTTAGAAATATCCCTGTGTAATGACCATTAGAAAAAACATTTTCTTAAATAAAATAACGAAGTCAGCTGAGAATTATTTTTATATTTGGATTAGTAAATGAAGCTTAAAGTTTCAACCATTTAGCACGTGAGGGCGGTTCAAAGTATCACGTTCTAAGGAAGATCCTTTCTGCAAACGTATCAGAAAAAAATAATGGGGTCCTCACACTGACGGCTGTAAAACACGCCAGGGTTAACGTGCTTCACGTATTTTATCCAGTGTGGGTTTAACCGTAAACCTCCACGATTTACAAGAACTCTCCCCCGCCGTAATCTCGCGGTAATGGTTATCGCGTTACCCAACAACTGGGCCTCGTAAAATACTGTATGTTTTTATGTGTCAGTTTGATCGCTAACCGGCCGAATGCCCGGGGTAATCCGGAGATTCTGACTGTAGGTTAGAATTAACGAGATGTTAGATGGTTCAATCGTTTGGTTTTAAAAGACGACTTGTCAATTTTTGTAAGATTGATATTTTAATGAAATTATGTTATTTAAATGGGAAATTAAAAATCGAAACGTATCTAACCAAGTAACCTACCATCACACCGCTCCCCGCCGGGGTATTAGAGAAATTAGAACGCCACACCAATCTATCTTTTGCAAACAATCTTCGCCTCTTCTACATTCACTCTTGCACCTTCTCATACATCTTCTTTTTATTTTTCACGAGTCCTCTGCCCTCCACTGCTGGCTATAGGCCTATTCCCCTTTTTTCCATTTCCTCAGGTCGGTTGTTGCTTGCAGCCAGTTTCTAATTCCCACAGCGACTATGTCGTCGGACCATCTCTTTTGGGGTCTTCAGACGCCACTTTTGTTCTCTCAAACTTATATTTATTATACAGAACTTCCAGTATTGTAGCCGGACGCGCTGACTATAACACTACGGAACCGACAGTTCATTTTCACTGAATTTTAATTCATTGTTATGGAATGACTCGATATTTAATATCAAAAAGGAAATAAAAAATCACGCTTAATTTTCATGGTGGAATTTTTTTTTATTTTTTTATAAATTCAGATACTTGGATAAGTCTCCTTTTAAAAACAAGCGATCCAATTAAGGTTTTAGTACTTTGGGTACTTGGGGAGGGCTTGAAGATATTCCCACGATGGGTTTGGAAATAATTTCGGATCAAAGTGATCCCAGATGAGGTAATATTCGTATCGACTGAATTTCACGCGGTAAGGGTTAATAGAAATTAACGAAAATGTTGATGTTTTTGACGATTTTAGTAGTATGTGTATTGTATTAAAAGGATTCACTTAGTTTTTAACGGATAAAATCAAATATATTTTGATGATTTAATTGTGGAAAAGAAAATTATCACATATTAAAAATATATAAATTATTTTACATCACAATCTTTAAAACAATTTCAACATAACATTACACTATGGTTATTTTACCCAACTTGGAAAACACTTGTTTTTTTTAATCTATTGTGAAAATGATGCGGAATGCATCAAAACACTTATCAAAATAGATTTAAAAATTAGTGGTATTTAAAAGGTAAAATTTGAATTAAAAATGGATAGATATTACCACAAAGTGACTGGTGAATCAATTAATAAAATTGGTAAACTTTATAAAATTAAACAACTTTGTTTTAACCGCTTTTTTATTATTAGTACACTTTGACCTACCGGTTTCGACAAGAACTTTGTCATCATCAAGGTTTATCAAATTCTACAACATTAAAAACATCAAAATACTCATAATTAATTACATTTCCTTCCAATCAGATTCCTTTCCTACCAAAAACTTCCACACATTCAAGAAATGAAATCAGTAAATTTTATCAATCGAATCAATGTGTCTAAATTGATTGTTTAGGTTGAATTGGCCAATTCACTCAATTTGGGAAATTTCGATCAATTTTCAACAAGAAAAATGATTAATTTATCAAGTTAAAATACTCGTATTAAAACGGTGTGATACACAAAATAAAGTCGATTTAATTATAATATTTCAATTCATTCAATATCGTTAACAGAATATATGGTAACAAATGCCCATTTAAGGATTTAATCTCTAATTGGAATGAATTTAGCATTTCGATCTCATATCAAAATAATTTCACCACCGAGCGAATTTTAAGCTTGACGATCGCTCCAATGATAGTATTGACAGCTTTATAAATTCCACATAATTAGCATATATTCATTAGGATTATTTCAATTCAACAACTAATAATTGAAAATCAAAAATGGACCCACTGAGGGTGGGTGCCTTGTTTGATGGGCATTCTAATACCGACATATTGGGGACACTAAATTATGTTTCGATTTCATTAAATTTTGATCTGCTTTAAAACGTATCTGATATAAATCTGCATTTATAGCGCCAACCTGACCAAATAATATTGTTTACTCTGACTTGTCAAATAAATTTGTAATTTGAATATTGCTTATCAATATAAAATATAAGAATATTTAAATTACCTTAAAGAGTAAATGGTGCACTGAAATCAGTTATATCCAATAAAAACCTATCATCGAAAGCTAAACAAGCAGTAAACAACAGGGCTCTCTTCCAATCCTAATTCATGGAAACGAAGCATGGAGTTGGAAAAAAAAGATGAAGCTGACTGAATGCAGTCGAAATGCGATCCCTCGAATGTGCGACAAAACGATGTACCATACATCTTCGAATGGTGAAATAAAGAAATAATGCGAGGCAATAAGCACTATCGATAAAATTAAGAAAGGTGCGTTGATATGGTTTGGGCATGTGTAACGAATGAGTGAGGTAAGAACGGTAAAACAAATTTATGAGGCGAATATCGTCGGAAAAAGGAGCAGAGTATGACCGAGAAAAACTTGGCATGATCAGGTATGTCAAATACTTGAAAACAGTCAGGTCAGAAGTCGGAATAATCGTCGGGAATGTACGAGGAGATGCGTGAATGTGGGCGAATAATGTTTGCAAAGACAAAGTGGTGTGGCGTTCTATTCACCTTTGCCTACCCCTGCGGAGAAGCCACGTAATGGTTAGTTAGTTAATTTTTTTATAATATAATATTTAATACGAGGGAATTTCATAATGAATCAATGTGACAAGGCAAAATATATAATACAACATTACAGGTATACATTTATATACCCGCTCAAATTCTTATAAGACCGTGTTTATATAAGTTTAAGCGAATTCTCCCGAGCGCTACAGAAATGAGATTTTTGCCTCGAATGAGCTTTTTATACAAAACGTAGTCAGATACGTTATTAAGCCTGTATGTAAATGGCTAGCTAATCGTACTAGAACCGTTGTAGCTTTGGACCCAAATGATTCGCCGTTCGACTGCCTAATTTAATCACATAATCAGGGTCTTCGGGGATGAAAAAGGGTCCAAGGAATGATTGAATTCCGTTATATCAAATTCAGCGGTATTTTCTATATATTAATAAAACCAAGTTTCTTTTCTACAGTATGTACTACACAGTGTAACAGAGTCTTTTTTTCGAGGTCAAGGGATCTTGCATCCCTTATGTCACTGCGACCATATTAGGTCTATTGTGAGCTCCCTCTGTATTACAGCTCACTGCCAAGACCTACGTGAGTCATGTAACTTACGACCTGTCTTGGTGGTAGGAGCTTCGCATTCTCAGAGTCCATTGACTTCGTTTGCGAGCGAGTGCGTCACAATCGTATAGAAATTGGATTGGCGTAACAGAGTCCTGGTTCCAACCCTAATGCATGGAAGTGAAGCATGGATTTAACAAAAGCAGGATGAAACTAACTAACTAACCACTACCGCTTATTCGCAGGGGTAGGCAGAGAGAATAGAATGCCACACCACTCTGTCTTTGTAATCATTCTACGCCTCTTCCACATTCATGCATCTCCTTTTTACATACCCGATAATTATTTAAGAAGGATGCAAGTTGACTGGGTGCAGTTAAAATGCGATAAATTAGGCGAATGTGCGGCAAAACGATGTTTGTATCGAATAGTGATATAAGAAAAGAACGTTAGGAATAGATAAGCATTATCGGCAAAATTAAGAAAGGTGTGTTGAGATGTCAATCGAATGAGTGAAGAAAGAACAGTGAAACAAATATATGTTGCAAATGAAGTTGAAAATAGAAGCAGAGGAAGATCGAAGAAAACTTGGCGTGATCAAGTATTTCAAATGCTTGAAAGTGATTGGGAGTCGAAATCATCTGCGGGTCAGGATTCGAAAAATTCCAAATAATGTAGAGAAAGCATGAATGTGGAAAAGACGAATATTGTTGTAGACAGATTGGTGTGGCGTTCTATTCTCTCTGTCTACCCTTGCGGAGAAGTAGCATGATGGTTATTTAGTTAGTTCTACTATAATGAAAAGGTACTTTTTGGCATATTTATCCTTCTCTATGTCTTTTCACCCTAGCTAGTACAAAGAAATAGCTAGTAATGTGGTTGTCAATAATGGGTAGGATTGGTGAATATTACACGTGTGTAAAGTGAATACTTAAACCAGCCTATGACGGTCGTCAGCCCCGTAAATGCAGACCTCCATATTCTTCTTCATCTTTGATGGGATGTCAAAAAATGCTAAGAAGATCAAAATATTATAGATCTCAATCCAGTAAATTGATTGATGCCTGATTCTCAAATTTGTAAGATAAATCATATTAAGGAACCTTCAAATCACAATTCTGCTATGTAATTCTCTAGCTGCCAGTTCTAATATTTAAAACAAATAGTTTCGACGTAATACAATTGACATAACGCTTCGTATCAAACGAAATTAAATCTAATGAAGCCTGAAGCCTGGAGAAATAATTTCACGACGCAGCATACCGTATAAATTACCATACATCATGAACGTAGATCGTAATACTTACTACACAGTCGGTACATACGCACAACTTTAAAACTCATATATAAATATCAAATACAGTATATACTGGTATAGCTTACGCACAGTACAGAAAAACAGGGTGTTAACTATGTTTTTTTCTTTTTTATATTTTTTATTTTATCTTCATATACAGAAAAATATGTGCATTGGCGGCCGTATTGCTGAGAAGCAATATCTTCTGACCAACCAAAAACAGACAAATGATATTGGTCAAAGCTTTTGATACCATATATGGCTGTTTGCAATCAGAGGGTAGATAGTGCTTGACCAAAAAGTATAAATGAGAAGAAAAAAAATCGTTAATTACAATTTACTTCTGTATTAATGTCCACCTCCGTAGTGTTATGGTCAGCACGCTCGGATACCATTCTGGAGGTCCCGGGTTCGATTCCTGGGGGAGTCAAATAAATTTAAGTGATTTTTTCACTCTAATATTTATTCAATATTACCCTGGACTGGTACCTGAAGCGGAGGGCTGATCGCCTTTCCTCATGTGTTTACGATCATGGTAAAACTGCGTTTAAATGATGCAGTGCCCTATGCACCATTGGGGTGCGGATAAGGGTTTGAAAATTAATGGAGTGATTACTTTATTTAAAATATTTATAAAAATTACGAATTTACGAAAATAAGAAAGGCGAAGGAATAAGGGAGTTTCGGGAAGGAGGTAGAGGAAAAACTAAGGAATGAGATTTGATGGAAAGTTAGGATATTAATGATAGATAGGAATGTCTCAGATGTTTCTTTAAAGTTATCAGAAAAGGTGCATTTTTCACAAAGTCATTTTTTTTTATTTTACGTGGACTATCGGGTAGGCAGAACAGGGTCGTCTGGAGGTGTTTGAGATGTGGTGCTACAGGCGCATATTGGGGATTCATCAGTTAGAACATGTAGGGAACAACGTAGTTTTAAGCAGAGAAGTATAGATGCTTACGAAATAAAGTAGCAAAACAAATCCAAATGGATAAGCCATGGTAAGACACCAGGCCTGCTTTATACGCAGATGATATTTTTTTATACGTAAAATATATATATTTTTAAGTGCCTTTATAGTCACCCTATACAGCACGTGGCGTGTACACGGTACACGTGTGAATATGCTACCTTCGTTTGTACAGCTCGTAAATTACATCCCTTAAACAGAGCTACGTTTTTGACAAAAGGGCTATTATTTAATTTGTAAGGGAATGAACATTTCGAGGCAGAGTTTATTGTTTTGTGAATGATGTCCTTTATTGTGTTCTTTATAAAGTTTCATTTCAATGTGGAATGATATATCTACACAATTTCTTTGAAGTTTGCACAAGTTTTATTACTCAAAATCCGTAAAACGACTGACGCGAGTTGTAGTAACATTATGTTTATTATTTAAGCGCTATAACCTTCTTATTTTTAAAGGATAAGACCGGTTTTACTAAGGTCTTGCGATTATGGTGCCCAGTTATTCTTTCTTCTTGTTGCGCCGTCTAGGAAGCATGCAGAAAGTTTGAGAGATTTATTACGAATTTTCGATATTTCCATCACCCATTCTTGCCGCATATGTTAGGCTGTTTCTTTTACTTTTTCCCTCATATGACTACGTTTTGTCCCCTTAGATTTTCATCTCCAAGACTCTACGTATATTTCTATCCTCCATATTTTTTGGTTAGTCGCACTGAATACGTGTTCAATGAAAGACGAGTTTTCCTGATAAGGTGAGAATACGCACATATGAAATTCACCATAGTTAACTAACTAACCATCACGCTACTTTCCCGCATGGGTAGGATGAGAGAATATATCTTCACTCTTTCTTTATATTGTTTTTTGACATCTCAACATAGATGAAGAAAAATATTTAATAAGTCTGGGCATTTACGGGGCTTACGACCATCATAGGCTGTTTTAAGTGATAAAATAAAAAGATTTTTCTAGCGTTTCTCATGTGTGTGATTTTAATCCAGTATTTGGACCTGACATTCAAATAAAAGATTTTCTGTACAATAAAAAACTTCTTTCAACTCACCGTAGATGTCCTAGTGAAATTCTATTGAATTCAAGCACTTTGCTTCAAATTTGTAAAATATGTATAGAAGTTTCAAGAATTTGAGTAGTAGGTTGTCAATCATGGGTAGGATTGGTGAATATTACACGTGTGTAAAGTGATCACTTACACCAGCCTATGATGGTCGTAAGCCCCGTAAATGTCCAGATTTCCATATTCTTCTTCATCCATGTTGAGATGTCAAAAAATCAAAAATTATATTTAATCGTACGAATGTACATATAATTGTGTTTAGATTATATTCTCAATAGAGTGAGGAGATGAATAAAAGAAGTTAGTAACCTTCCGCATTCTCGCCCCCGCGCCCGCGTATCGAATAGCAGCCCTTAACCCGACCAACCCCTGGAGATCCCAACCCTCGACAAATCGCATTTCGCAACCTAGGAAATAACTTGATAGAGCGGACGACTTCTACGAGTAGGTTGTCGCGCAATACGTGATATTTAGAAATTGTTTTAATATTTCCTATATCGTTTCACAGTTATCATGATATTTTGCTCAGTCATATAAGCCATGTGTTTGAAATACTAAGAAAAAAAACTTTTATATTCTATAACTATGCGTACAGTAAATTATTCCCGTTTTCATTTTTATTCTTTGTCCATTAATAACTTCATTTTTGTATTATTATGTATATATTTATATAAAAATAATAAATATATATATATATATATATATATATATATATATATATATATATATATATATATATATATATATATATATATATATATATATATATATATATATATATATATATATATATATATATATATATATATATATATATATATATATATATATATATATATATATATATATATATATATATATATATATATATATATATATATATATATATATATATATATATATATATATATATATATATATATATATATACATATATATATATATATATATATATATATATATATATATATTTATATATATATATATATATATATATATATATATATATATATATATATATATATTTATATATATATATATATATGTATATATATACATTTATATATATATATATATATATATATATATATTATATATATATATATATATATGTATATATATACATTTATATATATATAAGAATGAAAGATAAGCATTATCGATAAAATTAAGAAAGGTGTGTTGAGATGGTTTGGACATGTGGAGCGTATGAGCGAAGAAAGAACGGTTAAACAAATTTATGGAGCGAATGTAGTAGGAAAAAGAAGCAGAAGGACGACCGAGGAAAACTTGGCACAATCAGGTATGTCAAATACTTGAAAGCGGCCGGGTCAGGAGTCGTAATAATCGTCGGGTATGTATGAGGAGATGCATGAATGTAGAAGAGGCAAAGAATGTTTGCAAAGACAGAGTGATGTGGCGTTCGATTCTCTCTGCCTACCCCTGCGGGGAAGCGGCGTGATGGTTAGTTAGTTTTTTTTTTTTATATATATATATATATATATATATATATATATATATATATATATATAAATATAATGATTAATGAAAACACTTGTTTTTTACCACTTGAGTTTTATTATAGACTACATGTTTCAGAAGTTAAACTTCCATCATTCAGGTCTGTATAGTAACTAAAATATAAAATATAAAATTGTTTTATAAATAAGGAGAAGGAGAGGGGAAAGTAAGGGGAAGGGGTTAGTCAAGGGGCGGAGTTTGAAAACAAAGGAAAAATGGAAAGCAAAGGTGAAGAATTTTGAAACATGAATTTTTTATCACGATCTCCACACGAAATTTCATAAACACCACTTTTTTGTAATAAATCTTATAATATTTTTTTTATTGGGACTGATAGACAATTAGATTCATTCCTTACCCACATCAACACATTATATAATAATATTAAATTTACTATGGAAATTTAAAAAAAAATAATATTATATATTGTTTCAAAATTCTTCACCTTTGCTTTCCATTTTTCCTTTGTTTTCAAACTCCGCCCCTTGACTAACCCCTCCCCCTTACTTTTCCCCTCTCCTTATTTATAGAACAATTTTATATTTTATATTTTAGTTTTTATACAGACCTGAATGATGGAAGTTTAACTTCTGAAACATGTAGTCTATAATAAAACTCAAGTGGTAAAAAACAAGTGTTTTCTTTAATCATTGTAACATGTCTTAACATGTTTTTGTTATAATTCACAAAATTAAAACAACAAAATGGTCCAATTGTTCAAGTTCACTAATCGGGTGTTTTATTTTATTTATTTTGTTTTTAATGCGATATGTAATCGTTTAAATTGAGGCGTTTAAAAGTATCACAATTTGAAGGGGAAATCGCGAATATGGAAACCGCGTAAAACAGGGTATCTTTGCAATATTGTTACTAATATTTTCTTTTACGTCAATTTTTACGACTTCATTATTTGCCTGCTATTTTGACTATTACGCTGTATTGTAGATAAGGCTTTATGGATTTAATAAAAGGAATATGTTTCTTTATGACTTTTCGTGATGGCTTCATATTTCACTCCAATTCCAAGGAAAACGAAAACAAGATTATATGAAAAATTGTGATACAAAATCCTTACTCTACCATTTTTGCTTTATTTGTCAAATAATATGCTCCTTCACTAACGTCGTCTGCATCACATCTATTCCACTACTATATCCAGGAATAATCACTCTACAATTATACAATCCTGATTGAATGAACACCAGATCAATCCAATACGGTAATGCACCATTTGGGCTCGGATAAGGCCGAGTAGAATAATGAAATCGTGGTTCAATTTTTTTTAAATTTAAAAGCATGATTAAATACATTTAAAATTAATTCAATTTAAATACATTTTTGCCACACAAACGACCCGAAAAGCGGAACTGTGTTATGAATAAAATATTCAAATAGAAAAAACAATGCAATGCAAAAATCATATGATTATTGGTCTGTTACAAAAAAATGAAAATTTCTATTCTCTTATGCAGAGAAACCTAGATTTGTGAACCCAAAACGTTGTGAATAAAATAACTGGTTTAAATAAAAAGTTGCATAAAAATTGAAAAATCGTGTTTTTTGGCTTCTCGCTGTATATAAAATGATTCGGTAAGGATATTGCATACATTTAAATATCAGGGTCTCTGCTTAATAAAAGTGTACTCAAATCAACCATAGATACTACCGTGAACTCAAACGTGAAATTTTATTATTATATTTGTATGAGTTCCAAAATTTCGAATAGTGTGGTTGTCAATCATGTTTCGAATGGAGAATGTTACACTATATAAAGTGATCACTTAAATCAGCAATGATAGGTCATAAGCCCTATAAATATCCAGATTTTCAATATCTTCTTCATCTTCGTTGAATGGTCAAAATATTTAAAAAAAAATAAAATAAATAAAATATATATATATATATATATATATATATATATATATATATATATATATATATATATATATATATATATATATATATATATATATATATATATATATATATATATATATATATATATCCTTATACCGTGAACTATCAAGAAATGCCTGAAACAATATTCTATCCTTGGAACAATGACATTCCATAGTATAATTATTTCTTGGTTTTTCTCTATCTCTCCCGTTCAACTCCTTATCTGATTCTTATTTCTTTGTCGACCTTGTTATCACCTTTTTTTTCAGTAATACTGTGATTCATTTGTTTTCAAGTTTTTTTTTTATTATTTATACTTACGTACAAGCACTATGTGCTCTCTAGTCTCAAATGCCTTTAAAAGCTTCATACACCAGTATCACCTCTCGGTATTTGGTTAGTTGGAAGATATTGCTTCTTAAAAAAGATCTCACCAATGTATATTTTGTACAAGAAATTTGATATATAAATTTCAATTTTAAAAAATGATAAAGTATCTTACCTTAATGCTTGACTCACACCTGAACACCACAAAAAATAGTTTTATGTCTTATTGTAGTTTGAAGCCAATAACTTATATTATATTCATTTCATTTTAGCAATTTATAATTTAATCAACTTTCACACAAAACTTAAAAATGTATTAATAATGTTAATATTTATTAATTTTTTTAATTAAACTGTTGTTGTTTTGATATGTTCTGTCTAATTTGATTATTTATCAAACGGAAAAATACTTGGACATCATTGAAAACTGGTAAACAATCCCACCGGTCGAACAACACACCCTTTACAACTCAAAAAAATAGTCTCAAATCGTTTAAACATGACTCCACTTGACGTTTCAATGTCGGTTAATTTAATGTCTTCATATTTGACGACCCGTTTCACTATATCGGCGCTTTCTTGTGGATTTTACTGGTTAGTTATGTACAAAAGCAGCTTCTGTTCGAGTAAGCTTCTCGCCGATGGACGCCATATTGTAAAACTGGGTTGGCGCATGCGCGTTGCGCAAACGACTTTTCACGATATTTCAGGCGAATAAATACTGCCGTTATTGGAAAGGCAGTAGAATGCGCGTTTGTATAATTTTCAACTATTCTAATTTGTGTAACAAAACTTTTCATTATATTTATTTAAAATATACTAGGATTAAGTATCTAAAATGTTTTTATCTAATAATATAATATTTTCAATATTTTTAAATATTTAAAGGATTTACTTTGCAGCTAGTCATTTTGATTGTTATATTTTTTACAAAAAAATGTAATATTAGTATATATATACTGTAGTGACCTGTAGTATTGTTTGAATGCTGTTGTAGTGATTCTCCTGACGAAGAGACGGTTACGTCTCGAAACCAGTAGATATTAAAATCTCGATAAGTGGTTATATACTAATATTACCAACATTTTTCTAATACAATCAGTTTTAAAATAAGAAAAACCTTAATTACAATTCTTGGAACGCCTAAAAACATGAATTTCAATTTTATGCAGATTATAATTTGACCAGTTATTTTTATTCACAACATTTTGAGTGTGTCCAAATACTTGTTCAGAAATCTGGGTTTTCTCGACTTGGGAGCTGTTTTCATCTTCATATATCAAATTTGATAAGGATTTGTATGTGAAAAAGAATGAAAAGTGGACGATGAGTGATTAAAAGAATGTTAAAAATAATTATTTACAAAATTAAACAAAAATGTAGATAAATAAAACCCTGGAAGTGATTACGGTAATAATTTATTAAGCTTAAATTATAATAAAACCTACGTGTAATTGTTTATCTATAAAACGTATAACTTTAATATTAATTTCTATAGCACTCAATATGGCCGACAGGTATCTCTGCACAATACTCCAGGAACGCGAACTCCTATCTGTAGGTACCTGTAAAAATAATAAACACAATATTATTACGAAAGAATATAAATTTCCTCGAACATGTTACATCATGTCATGAACATTTCATAATACATTTCTTATAAATCATAGTGTAAAGCTTACAAATTTCCTTAAACCCATATATGTAACAGTACACAAGAAAGACAAAGATATATTTTTTCAAATATTATAATATTTATGAATAGCACACATTCTGTAGCCCAAACAAATTTCATTATTATAGGATCAACTTGAGATGAAACATCTATTTTTTTTAAATGATAGATGATTCTCATTGTGGTGATATCTTTTGATTTTAATCAAATTTTACTAAATGAATATTTACCACTTTTTCTCAAAATATATTATGATATTTTTTCGATCGATTCGACATCATTTTGACACGGTATTTAATCATAATGCGGAATGCATCGAAACACGTGTCGCAATAGATTTGAAAAAATAATAGTATTTGCCAAGTAAAACTTAAATTAAAAATGGATATGTATTACTACAATATGACTGCAGAATCAATTAATAATTAATGCCAAAGGATATTATTTTTCCTCGTAAAATTTCTTTTGGACTCATAATTTCCTGTAAAAATGTATTTATTTAATAAATTAAGTGTCAAATGCACACATGCGTATTTTGTCTAGGGTCTTTATAAAAATATTATCCCATACCATCATAAATTTATCTTAAATTCTCATTTATTTTTCAATATCGTATTCATTAGAATTCAATTTAAATTTTCAGCCAACAACGCTTTCACAACCTTTCAGATTTAGTTTTCAATACTTCAAAAAGTTTACTAATTTTCAGTAAACAACGGTGTTGAATATTTACATAAAAATACATTTAATAAAATTGTGTGAACTTCAACCTTTACAGGGGCCAAACTTGAATGTTCAGGTGGGTCATTAATAATAAACAAACAGACTAAACATCACGCAACTTCCCCGCAGGGTAGGTTAAAAGAATAAAACGCCACATGTTTTTTGCAAACAATCTTAACTTCTTTCACATTTATGCATCTCCTCATACATACCCGCCGATTATTCCGACTTCTGACTTGACCACTTCAAGTATTTGAAATACTTTCCAAGTTTTCCTCGGTCCTTCTCTGCTTCAATTTTTAACTATATTTGCCTTATAAATTATAGTATACTACAAGTATTTTTTCGTCACTCATTCGATTCACATGCCCAAACCATCTTAACGCACCTAATTAATTTTGTTGATAACGCTTATCTCAGCCTTGCATTATTTAGTTAAATCACCATTCGAACATCTGTTATACAACGTTTTGCCATACATTCATCCGATATAACGTATTTCGACTGCATTCAGTCTATTTTCATCCTTCTTTAAAAAAAAATTGATTAATTTTTGCCTGAAAATGGCTGAAAACATAATTTTAGATTTTTCAAGCAACTTTTAATCAGCTATATTTATTCATTTTATGTATTAATTTTAAATCAAACACAGATTTTTTTGAGTCTACTAAGCTGTATTTTATTAACAAAAACACATAAAAAATTATACTGTGACTATTGTTTCGCCTTGTTAGGGCATTATCAAACGAATGTGAAGATCAAATGGACTACGGTCCTTATGTAGCTATACAATTCTAAGTGACAGTTTTATGGGAGACAACAGTAGCTAATGGGGGGTGTAGGTATGTACCCTTATATTTATTTTCTGGGAAAGGAAGAATTTATTGACATGGCCATATTAATGAGAATTAATATTTTTAAGCTTAATAGAATTGTTGGTAATATTATTTTTAAGAATTTATATATGTAGATGTAATTATTAGTTTATCAATAACGCATCACGCAAGCGTTTACAATTATTAGTTTATTTTATTATTTTGTTATCTTATTGCGTTTGTAATTATTAGTTTATCATAATATTTTGTTATCTTATTACGTTTGTAATTATTAGTTTATCATAATATTTTGTGTGTGTCTAAATACTTGTTTACAAATCTTTATTTTAAAACTATATATATACTATGAAGAGGAATTTGTTGACTTTTATATTCTTCTTCATTTATGTTGAGATGTCAAATAAAATGTAAAAATAACTTCTAAGTGGAGAAAACTCAGATTTGTGAACTAGTATTTGGACACATGTTCACGTCATCGACCATGTCATAACGACTTGCAAATAATTTATCCAACAAGTATTGTTAAATGTGCCCTCGGTGCGGAATGCACCAGTAAGGATCATTATTAATTAAAAATTGTTTTTATGGAAATGTTAGTAATAATAGTGTAAAACCACTAACCGAGATTTTTATGTCTAGTAGTATTATTTGCATGGTGTGGAAATGATGGTCCTGACGAAGAGATGGGTACGTCTCGAAACCGGTAGATATAAAAATCTCGGTTATGTACTAATATTACTAACATTTTTGTAAAAAATATAAAAGTAAAAATGACTAACCGCAAAGTAAATGCTTTAAATATTAATAATATTGAGAATATGTTTTAATGGTATATGTACGATGAAAGAAATATATGTACGTGTGTCTTTGATCATGTTAGAAAGTTAAGAAAAACCAATCACTTACGAGCTGTTTTTTTTACGACTGCCGATGAATAACCTCTGTCTAATACATTTATCTTGTTATCGAGCTTTAAGCTGCCGTAAATTCTAAATCTAACTGCCAAGATTTGAATCAACCCTTAAACTACCGCAAGTTTAGAATACTGCGACACATTGTCCCGCGTCAGTTTATCGCTCGCCTAACAGCAATACCTCGTACATCACCAAATCACCATTGTCGACTTCTCCATATTACACACTGAATAATAAGATGGATATTTACAAATAAAAAATTCAATGAAAAACAGTATATATTGAGTGTAAGTCCCTCTCCAAGCACAAGAGCCTAGTCTCTTGCTGGAGAGGCTCAGCGCAACTAGTATAAAAAATGTCTTGTAAATGAATTAAAGAATAGTATTTTATATAACTATATTAATTAAATTAAATATGAAACAAAAAATTGGTGTTTCCAAAACAAATCTGGATTTTTCCACATGGGATATATTTTTTCATTTTGACATCTCAACAAAGATGAAGAAGAACATAAAACATCTCAGAATTTAGAGGGCTTACGGTATTTAGTGGAACATTTACCATTCCACCCTTGATTGAAAACTACACTAAAAATTGACGCATACGTAAATACATCATATAACTCTCAGGTCGCTACATGTGTGATTTTGTAGCAGTATGTATGGTTGATTTGTGCTAACTTTTATCTGGCAGGGGCCTTTTTATTTGTAATGTTTGTTATATCCTTACCCCAAATATTGTAAAAAAAAATGACTCGTCAATTTATAAGCTTCGTAAAAATTTAACGTTATGTTTTCAGTAAAAAAATCAATTAGAATAATGTTTTTTTGTCCTATTTTTTGAATCGTGCTAATTAGTAGACTCTAAGTTATACAAGGTAGTTCAAGTATAGGTATGCATCATCTAGTGACCTAGTTCTCATACTTTACATACGTGGTATCGTTTCACCACGAGCGTTATACTTCACATCGCCCGACAAATTCATTTCCCTCGCTTTCACAACTTTCCCCGTATTTTAACGTTTATTCCCCTTTAATAAAAGCAAAAAGTCTTTAGTCATTTAAGTAATGTGTCCCTGCTGTGGACGGGGAACACTCTTTTATTACATTTCAATGGACTCGACTCGGAGACTAAAATTTCACTCCAGAAATTAATTTTAATGGCTACTACCAAAAAGATTTATAAAACATTTCAAATATTATTTTTACAGTCCATATAAACGAGCAAACTTTCAATTTGTATACGAAAATTAAATATTGAAGATAATAATTGTGTTAATAATAATTTTGGAGAATTTGCATTGCGCCATTTTCTTAAAATACTACCTCAATAGCTTGTGCTGCATTTTATATTTTTGGAAAAAATAATAATAAAAATTATGTTGAAGGTTGACTTTCCTTTGGGTACAGGGTCAGCTTGTCTAGTCAAATTTGTCGCATCGTCTAGTCAAATTTGGGTCCGTTAAGGAAGCATAGCCATCGAACGTACTTTTGACATATTCAAATAATAAAGTTACGAAAATAGTTTATATTTTTAATTATTTAGTAAAGTATTAACAAAATAAAATTCTCGTCAAAACAGACTAAAGTTATTTTTAAAAAAAATAATAATAATTTGGTGTGTTACTTTTTTTTAGCTGGTGGCTTTTAAGTAGCTTAAAGCATGACTGGCAGCTAGAACAAGGCAACTATTTGTAGACATACACAAGTTCATCATAAGTTATTTAGAAATGAAAGGAAAAATATAAGTGTATTTGTTATCCGAGGAATGGACTTGTATACTCATTTTACTAATGTGTCGCTTTTAAGAGGACATCATACTATTACAGCATTAAAAAACTTATTTTAAATGTCGAAACTTAGTCAAATCGCTTCATGGCACCCACAATCTTACACTTTACCCTTTTACCAGATTAGTGAAATCAATTTAAAATTGATTTTACCAATCTGATGGAGTCTTGAATTTTGTACCTTATGTACCATAGTTTAATTTAAACTTTTATTTTTATTTCATTACTTTTAATTGTTATTATACTTTTTACAACTAAATTTCTACTATTTAGATATGTTTATATCCTGCACCTTTATTGTTTCTGTAAGCTTGTTGTGTTCTCACCTAATTGATGAAAAACATTCAAACAATTTGTATTGCACTGGATTTCATTTATTGTAATATGTTTTTCATTGTTGGTGAACTATAAATAAATAAAAAAATCATCAAATTCTATTACATTTCATGATGAAGCTTGGGTTTTTTTCTAAACCCACCATCCACCCACAGCGGTAATTGAGTCCTATAAGGTTTCGGTTACTTACGTTCCATTAGCTATCATGCGGAATCCTGGCAAACATAAGCAAGTCCTGGCGCACTGGAACCCGCACGGAGCTCCGGGCGCCATCACACTCCGGCACGTCATGGGACACGGGGAGTTGCACATCTTGTACACCTGGATCTCCTGGCACGGAGGGGGAGTCACCACATAACCTGTAATGGACCATATTCTACTATCATGATGTCATGCTTCATGGTACGCAGGAACTCGCATGGAGTACCGGGTGCTATCACACTCCGGCACGTCATGGGACACGGGGAATTGCACATCTTGTACACCTGGATCTCCTGGCACGGAGCGGGAGTCACCACATAACCTGTAAATAACCACACTCGTGTCTGATATAAAAGTAACCAGGAATAACCTACTCAGCTGAAATAGGTTGACTCTCTAACATATAACAAGTGTTTAAGATAGTATTCTTCAGGACAGAAGTTGATGAAGTAACCCAGAATTTGAACAAAGAGAGTGACTGAAGTCATTGACTTCCATATTCTTCTTCATCTATGATGAGATGTCAAAAAATAATATGAAAAAAACGCCTTTAATTGGAGATAATCCAGATTTATGAACAAATATTAGGACACACTCAAAATATTGTAAGCTCAGTGTGGTTGACACTATTCAAATTATAGGTAGAATGGTGAATATTGCACATGTATAGAGTGCACATAATTTAGACCAGCCTATCATAATATTAAATAACAGTGTTTTTAAAACGACATCTTGGCGGCTTCCACTGACCTCGTCATTATGCTGAGACAGTCAAATTTTGGCATTTCTGTCAAGTTTTTCATCATATCTGTATTTTTGTCGGCAATAGCAGCACAAATATCATCCATTAACTGAGCAAGTGTTTTCAGACGTTTTGTGTAAACCAATGTTTTAAGGTAACCCCACAGGAAATATTCAGAGAGGGCTAAATCTGGCGATCGCGCTGGCCAGTGAAGATCGCCTCTAAGATAGATGAGAGGTTCGGAATAGTGCTTCCGCAAGAAAATAATAGAAGTTCGTGCCGTGTGAGCCGTGGTGCCATCCTGTGGAACCACATATCCTCCACATTCATTTCACCCAGTTTGGGTAAAAAAATCGAAAAAATGTATATGGGGACGACGTTTTAGACGTTTTAAGGCGTCCTGGTTGTTCTGGAAGGTCCATTATGTTTCTCCTTCACACTACCAGTGTCTCTGAATATGTCCCACAAACTAATCGATTTAGGATCAGGCACATGACCTGCAGACGCGATATTGAATTGTTTTTCGAATCCACGCAGGATTGCGATGACGGAACGGTCCAAGGAAAAGCAGGCCTCTACGACAAATGCACGCTCCTCGTTTGTCCATGGCATGATTGGCACTAAACTAATCTAAAAAAAAACTTTTGATCCCGTGCTTTCAAACGCTCTATCGAAACGCTTTCTCGGAGTAACTGTCATTTTGTAGCGAGAGTTTCAAATAAAGAAGTGACCGCGCCCCACCTTGTACCAACAGATCTATATATAATGGAATTTAGACAATTAAATCTGGATAAAAATAGTCTGGCACTCCAACCAAATTTCATGTAGGTAATCAAAACCAATATTTTTAAAATCATATCAGGGTGGAGCTTTTGAACCGTTATATGCTGGTTAAGTGATCACTTTACCCACAGTGATCTTTTTCTTCTTCTAACCCCTATCCACACCCAGTGGTTCATAGGGCACTGCATCGTATTGACGCAGTGTTATCTTCATCGTTACTTACATAAAGTCAAGGTAACTCCTAAGCTTCAGGGACCAGTCCAGGCAGAGGCGTGCATTCTATATAGGCAGAAAAGCAGTGCCTTTATTAATGGATTACTCGCGTTTCATGTTGGAAACATGACCAGTATCCCTCTATGGCCTTATCCTTACCCAACTCTACTGCCTACTCTGATTAAATATTGGAGTGTAAAATCACTAATATTTATTCCCCCCCCCCCTTTCCTGGAAATCGAACCCGGGACCTCCAGCACGGTAGCTTAACACGCTAACCATTAAACCACGGAGGCAGACTCAGATTATAATAATACACACAGTGATCAATTAACATTAAATACTTAAACATTCGTATTCTTCTTTTTATCAAAATATGACATTTTTATTCTTCTTTTTATTTTATTTTATTTAATTTTTAATTTATTCTTCTTTTTACTTAATTATATCTTATTTTTTATTTTATTTTCTTTTTATCAAAATGTGAAAATTTTTCATCAATTCGAGTTTAAGGGCGCTTGTCCCGGAATTTTACCGTCCGGCAGTCCGGTTTTGAAAAATTAAAGCGACTACGACAGTTAAGCGTAAACAAATTTACGCGAAAAATGTTCCCGCACCGATCAAGAGCTCCGATCCGAAGAAAGAAGGAAAAAACACAAGCTAACCAAGCCAATCATCGTTTTAAAACGCTAACTGACGTGCCGGACGGTAAAATTCGGTGTAGTGGACAAAGTCCCTAAGATTTTCATCACTTACCGAGTGTTTGGCACGCGACAGCAAGCAGCAGGGCGACCGTACACCACTTGACGCACAACACTTGTCCATTCATTGCTCCTATTGGCTACTAGTAAATGCGTTAAGTGTGGCGGCGCGCGGAGATTGGTGACAACTAAATCCCAATCTCGCGGAAGACATCATAAATATAATGTGATGTCTCACTAATCGTTGGCGACAGGGCCACCACTTCAGCAAAAAATATGAAAATATTAATAAAAACAATGTTGATCAAGTTTTCAGTCGTCTCCCAGTATGTAAAATAATCCGGTTATGAGGTCAACGCGCTCGGCTACTATTCTGGAGGTCCCGGGTTCGATTCCCAGGGGGGTTCAAATAAATATAAGTGATTTTTTCACTCTAATATTTATTCAATATTACCCTGGACTGGTACTGAAGTGGAGGGCTGATCACCTTTCCTTCGTGTGTTAACGATCAAGATAACACCGTGTTTGTGTAATGCAGTGCCCTATGCACCATTGGGGTGCGGATAAGGGTTCGAATTGAAATTGAAAATATATCTAAATAAAAGGGTCTTTGCCAAATGAAAGTTAAGATGGCTCCGGTGAACTGACACATGAAGCGTCATGAGATTTATGATGTGTGTAGCAGTCCCAAAAATTTGAGTAGTGTGGTTGTCAATCATGGGTAGAATGTTATCATTTACACAAAATAGAAAACTAATCAAGATAACTACCTCGTATCTCATAAATATATATGTATGTTCCTCTATAACATACTTACTAAATATATAACATGATACTATAAACAAAAAAGTTCATCTTCAAGCACAACAGCTCAGTCTCTTTTTTGGAGAGACTCAGCGCAACTTAAGCTTTAAGATTATATCAAGTAGAAATGTATAGAAACTGTACTTAATTATATAAAAAAATTACTTTATTGAATAATAAAAAAGAATAGTAATAAATATATAAAACATGAGACCTATTTAGATGGTCCATATGATTTTCTTTTCCTTCTGACACGTTTCATTTTCCCCTCTTTTACCCTAATGATAGGTCGTCCTTTCATTATATATCTATCATCTTTCTTCTTATCCCTTCTTTTGTTTTCTATTCCAATAAGAATTTTTTTCTTTCACTCATCAAAGAATCCTTATTTCTTTTTTCTTTTTTTTATTGTTTCTTAACTAAAAACTGTTTTCATAGTACTTATTAATGAGAAGAAAAAACAAATCATATAAAAGTAGTGGCAGATAATGCTCCCATATTTCGAATTTACAAATCATTTCAAAATACAAATTTGAAAATGTAGTGTTTTTACATTATTTTTTACTTCTCAACAAAGAAGAAAAAGGATATGGAAGTCTGTGTATTTTCGGGGCTTACAACCGTCATTGGCTGGTTTAAGTGACGATTACTTTACACACATGTAACACTCACCTATTCTATCTATGATTAACAACCACACTATTCAAATTCTTGGAACTTTTTTTTTTATATTTTAAATTCATTTGCATTTCAATACATAATATAAATACAAGTAGAATAAAAATGTTTATATAAATATAAAAAAAATATCTTGCAAAGGCATGGCTTATGTGTAGGTATACATTTTATTATGGATCATTAGTAAAGGGCACTGGCAAGAATACAATACATATAATAAGAAGTAAAATTAGATTTAAAAAACTTCTACAAAAATATTGTTCAATTCAAAACCTAGGGGTTGATTCACTAGAATTTCACTAGAGACTATCTATGGTGAGATGAAAGACGCTTTTCACTGAGCAGAAACTCATTTGTATGTGAGGTCCAAATGTTGGATTATAATCACATACATGAGACACGATAGAAATTATCCTCTTTTTTTTCATTTTAGCTTTATAATTTGACCAGTTATTTTTTTCACAACATTTTGAGTGTATCCAAATACTTGTCCACAAATCTGCTTATCTCCAAATATGAGTTTTTTTATTCATTATTGTTCTATGTTGAAATGTCAAAATAATAACTCCTAATTGGAGATAATCCAGATATGTGAACAAGTATTTGGCCACACTCAGAATATTGGTAGTGTATTTTATCAAGATACTGGTAAACCATATACTATTGTACTACGATGTATCAGAAACTGTAAAAGTTAAGTTTAATTTACTATAAGTTATGATAGGTTGGGTACGTTCATAATTCACATTTGAGCCACTAACTTTGAGGTTTTGCATTTTAATTGAAAACTTTATACATCAGTGGTTTATACGAAGTTCACAATACAAGTATATTTCTTGAATATTTATTTATATTTATATGTTTAAATTAGGGTTAAGGGATTTTTGTAAAATTAACAATTTTAAAAATATATATAGGTATATACAACGATTTTATATTTTTGTTTTTTTCTGTTTTTGAGCACTCATTTTCTGAAATCTGCGAGAATTTATTGTCATAGTATTATTTCTTTAACTAACGACCTCATAGATTTTTTATATCAATTTTAGTATCATTTTTTCTATTCTCTCACAAAAAGAAATGCAGAGAAGTTTAAATGCATACAGCGATCCAAGGAAAGATCATTGCTTGATATAAGCCTAAAAGATAAAATAAGAAATGAAGAAATTAGAAGCAGAACCAAAGTAGCGGATATCATGAATCGCAAAGCACGACTCTAGTCGCAATGGTCAATACATATTGCAAGATGAGTCTACAAGATAGACTCCTAAAATTTTAAGATGGAGATCTTGGGAGAATAAAAGAGGCGTTGTAAGACCTCGAAAAAGATGATCCGACGACATAGCTGCTGTGGGGAATAAAAAATGTCTGAAAGCCAAAACCGACCCAAGAATTAACAATAAATATGGGAGTCGAACACTGCAATATATCGTTCCGAACATTTTCAATTTGTTGCCAACGGATGTTAGAGGTCAAAATAAAATATGGAACAAAGGCAAATAAAGGAATGGGCAAATGATCAAGAGTAAATTTTATGAAAATTAATTCTTAATTTTTCTCTTTTTTTGTGTGTATATTAGGTTCAAATGGATAAAAACAAAAAAAATGTAAAAAAAAATACTTCACCGACAAGACACATAAGGTGGCTTGCTGGGTCTCTGCAAAATAATCTTTTGAAATATGTTAAAAATTATAATATTAAAAAAATAAAAAAATAAAATATAAATAAATATATATATATATATATATATATATATATATATATATATATATATATATATATATATATATATATGTGTGTGTATATATATATATATATATATATATATATATATATATATATATATATATATATATATATATATATATATATATATATATATATATATATATATATATATATATATATATATATATATATATATATATATATATATATATATGATTGAGTTCAACAAAAAGGAAAAATGGTTGATAGCTCTATTGCAAGCACATCCCTGCAATTTTCCAACAAAACATCACTTGCTTCCGTCATCGTGCACTTGAATAAACGCTGCGGTCCTAAGATATCGCCTATATTAGAATATGAATGCGCGAAGGCCTGTAACAATTCAGTAATTGGATTACTAATGAGAATGGCCACACATGTAGCGCCTCGCTGCCAATGTGCTGAACTTCTCATATCCTCAAGGTCTCCTTATATAATTAAACAATTTTTATAACCCCTTCAGCACCCTCCGACTGTTTTGAGACTATTGAATACTATTAAAAAGCATACTCAATTATTACTCACATAAAACGATGTGTGAATAATATGATACAAATGAAATCCAAATGTTAGGATAGTGTATTTTTCAATCATGGGCCTACTCACAGAATGTTATTTTTTATCGAGTTTTTTTTTAAATATTAAAGTAACCACAAAATTTGCGGTGATTTTGATGAACAAAGCTTATTTTATTCAGAAAAGTTATTTAAATTAAATAAAAAATGCATTAATGTATCTCGTAGTACGTAAAATAATTCGTGAAGAATCATAATCTCAGTGGAGCAAATTCATGATTTGTGAACGAAATCCTGACATAAATAACTCCAGAATTATTTGTATCAGGATTTTTTCATATAAAAATACTTTTATTTACTTTAATAAAATCCAGAATTTGTAAGAAAATTTTGATATAAATAACTCCAAGTAAACTTTAGACACACAAAATATTTGAACAAAATAAAAAGTCAAGAAAGTAATGAGGAAAGAAAGAAAAGGGAAAATGAATTTGAAATGAATGAGATGTAAAAATGCCAATCAAGATTGCATTATTAAATCACTCATATCATAACTTGATTGGCATATTAAAAACAATTTACAACATTTTGAGTGTGTCCAAATACTTGTTCACAAATGCCCAGACTTCCATTTTCTTCTATGTGGAGATAAAAAAATATAATAAAACATTTTGAATATTGAAAGCATTAACTTTGTGGATCATAGTAATATATTATTTTGAGAAATAAAAAGACTTTGTTTTTTGATCCACTCACATTTTTATTGAAAACCAACTAGTTTCGGCAACAACTTGTTGCCAGAGTTTAGAGTCATAAAATAAACCCTGAAGAGGGCAACAGGTTGTTTTCGAAACTAGTTGGTTTTTAATAAAAATATGAGTGGTTCAAAAAACAAAGTCTTTTTATTTCTCAAAATAAAATATAAAAACCATTTTTTTATGAAAAACATTCTTATGTGTAAATGGGTTTACGTAATATTTTCTATTCCACCAAATTGATTATTATTGACAAATTTTCCTAGATTTTAATGACTGAGAGAACCTTCCTACTGTTAAACACACATTCCACAGATTCATATGAATACATAATCGATTTGGATTCAATATGTAAGGCGAATGTACACATTTTCTCAATGCGATGTACGTACTCGTATAATGAAACATTTTTACTGATCAAACGATCAATTATGTAACCGAGTGAATTCATTACGTATTGATAAACAAAATATGTTACGTTTTTATTTTTATTTGCATCAAACGAAACGTTACGTTTCCGCCACGTTTATTTTATTGAGAAGACGATCACAGTCGTTTGGCATTTATATCGTCTGTATTGACAAAGATTTTTTTTAAACATCCATAAATAAAACAAACATAAATAATTAAAAAAATCTGGGCACGCTGGGAACATGAACTATGTTTATATTTTTTTTAAAACATATTACACACTTCTTTTTTTTCAAAACATATTATATTTATATTTAATACATTGTATTATATTTTTAAACTTTAAAAACGATCTCCTGAAATATCAAGTTTTTTTTATATATATGACGTTGTTGAAAGGAGTGAGCGATATATAATATTCCCGATGAGTTATTTCTATTTCTCAATTTAATTGAAGTAAGCATATAATTGGAAACAATTCGGATAGGGTAAAATATCAAGATATATATTATATTCGAGACATAAATTGAACAAATTTTGAAAATAACTTGCCAGGTGATATTTTTTTTTAAGGGTGAAAAGTCAAAATTACCTAAAGAATTATTTTAAAATCATTGATCGGGCATTAATATTTTTTTCTGCCAAGGCAAGCCAGTATTAGTAATATTTTGGACTGTGATCAACAGAATAGTTATTCAGTATTGTGAAACTTAAGTTCTTAAGAATCCTAAAATATTAAAAATTAAAAAAAATGGCTCTCAATAAACTGATCTAAGGCGTAGATGTCCGAGAAATTCATAAAAGTGGAAATATCTTGAAAATTTAAACACTTTTACTTTTTCATATTTAATTTTTTTGGTAAGTCATAAGCTGGCCTAATACCCCTTAAAAGAAATACGTTGGATTATGGGACACCCTATTTAATAAACGATCAAATTTACATCGTGTCAATTTGTTTCAGTACTCCATGCACTATTTCTTTTAAATGTTGCAAAGAGTCAGCAGTAGTAAAATGCGACAGAAATTTGAAACAAATTTGCATGTTATTACAATATAAAGTTGAAGGCAGGCATACGGTGTTTGAAAATGATACGGGATTCATCGAAACACGTGTCATAATAGATTTAAGGAATAGTATTTTTTTCAAATTTACTATGTAAAACTTTAATTAAAAATGGATAAATTTTACTTCAAAGCGACTGCCGAATCAAATAATGAAAAAAAGTATGAAGAATCCCATGTCTCAAAATAAGAAATGGAAACCGTCGGGACAATAACATTTATAATTTATGTATGTATATGTAATATGCTTTGAAATAAACGAAAATAATTTTTAAACAGTTAGAATATATTGACTATTGTGCAGGTCTCAAAAACTCGAAAGAGTGATTCCACTGTAGCACTTTGCCACTGTTTAGACTGAATCCAGACAAAGTAAAAATTACCCGATGATTCCCAACCCTTGTGAAGTGGCATAATAAGCAGAAAAGAGACCTGTCAATAACTAGGGGGGTGTCACCAATACACTGGTTCACTCTACCTACTGACCTACTTTTTCCGGAATAAAGCGTACTAAATTTCGAGGAGCGAATGTGGGTTGTAAAAAAACGGTGCTCGATTGAAAAACCCTTTGTCAAAACAAACCAATTTCAAGTACCTACCGCGGTGAATTAGAAGGTCGATATATTTTCGGAGACAGGTGCAACCAACCTCCGACCATAAAGTGATATGGATATTCCAGATCTTATTGGAGGAACGGAAGTCTTCCATTGGCCGGATGTATTAAAATCCGCAAGTAGCGGAGGCCGGAAGTGATTCGCAGAATGAATGCTTTGAGAAGGCGCTCAATTTTGATATATATTTCATTTTATACGATCTTCGGATTTCTGGTGCATTTTTCTGCTAGAAATTGAATGAACTCGTATAAACCTCGTGAAAGAGTTCGGAAAGATCTTAGATACATAAATAAAGGTTTAGTTGCACCTTAAACTGCAATTTGTGTATGCTCATGAAATATATATTCGTTTTATTTTTTTAAATTCATTAATTAATACGGAATATATGTACATTAGAGGGTTTGTTGGTAATAAAAACTAACTAACTATCACGCCATTTCAGCAAGGGTTGGTAGAGAGAAAAGAACCCCACATATATTATTTTTATTTTTTATTGTTACATTTTTTATTACAATTTATTTACATTTCTACTTAATACAATCTTATAATTTTAGTTGTGCTGAGCCTCTCCAAATAAAGGACTAAGCTCTTGTGCTTGGAGAGGGACTTTTTTTTTAGTGACATGTCATTTTTTTAAATATGTTACTGTGGAACGTATATTTTTATGCGGTACGAGAAAGTTATCTGTCTTTGCAAACAATCTTCGCCTCTTCCACATTCATGCATCTTCTCATATGTACCAGCCGATTATTCCGACTACTAATTTGACCACTTTCAATTATATAAAGTATTTGATCATGCCAAGTTTTCTTCGGTGTTCCTCTGATTTCATTTCTTATTAATTCGCCCTATAAATTTATTTTACTGTCCATTTGCACATATTCGATTCACATGCCCAAACTATCTCAAGTAATTTAGTTTCAAATATGCCCAATATCATGGATGGAATGTTGAATGTTCACAAGCATATAAAGTGATCACGTAAACCAGCTAACGATAGATATATGAATACCAAACTCAGTCTTTTAACCTGAGTCTTCTGCGGACAAAACTGCTTCTGGAGAGTGATTTTTTTTCTAATTTTATATCATAGTCGATTATATGTATTAATAACATATTTTCTTGAATAAAAAAATATTTACACCAGTAAACATGATTTGATTTGTGATTATATTGTTTAAATACAACCACAGATGGCAGTACAAGCAACATTTTAGATGTAAATGTCCGTCCATGTACGGGCATACTCCTTTGAGGAAAGTTAAGTATGGCCGAACATGTACGGCCATATTCCTGGATAGATTAAAACAAAAAAGATCAGTAGCTACTAAAATGAGGGACTCGTGTAGAAATCTGCGACATAAAATAAGGTCACAAAGTCACGTAATATAATTACTTTGGATAATTCTACGAGTAGCTCGGAACTGTTCCACACGTATGTATGTTATGCTGGGTGAACGTCTGCGTCAGAACTAACGTGACAGCCTTCAGCGCAGATGATAGATTATATGCGAAAATACAGCCAAAATATTATTACATTGTGCCTCGTGAAAAAAGCATCCCCTTTCGACAAGTACTATTGAAATTCTGACATCCGGTGACAAAGGGTTGTTTATCAAAACATAATAAATATGTAGAAAAATATTTACAGCAAAGCGTAAGCTAAAATAAATATATATTATTAGACATCTTCTTCTTTGTGAGTTACAATCTTTGTGGTGATGAGTTTGCTTCTTAATTAGGCATTTTTTTAGTATTTTTAGATTTGATGTTTAATTTGTAGAACTCCATTTTAATTTATATTTTAAATTAAAAAGGAATTATTAAAGAAAACACTTATTTTTTACCACGTTTCGGAAGCTAAGCTTCCATTTTTAGATCCAAATGCAAACTCAGTCGTCATAAAATGTACTCAAGTGGTAAAAAATGTGTTTTTTTTTTATTTCAAAATGTCTTACCACAAAGTAAATGCCGAAACAATAAATTAAATTAAAATAGAGTTAAATAAATAAACAATTGTCACAAATTTTATTTTTATGTGTTCTTAACACTTAAATACAATTTAGTAGACTCTAAAAATCAGTGTTTGATTCAACATTTAAAATATAAATTATTATGGTAATTTAAGTATAAAAATCCTTTTAGTTCATAACATTTTTATGCGATTTATTTTATACCGTCTCGCTTCCTACAATACTCTTAAATATTGTATTGTTTCGCGGAAGGCTGGAGTGTAATCATGTTTATTGGATGAAAGAATAAGTTCCTGTTTATCTAATAAAGCCTTAAATGTAATAATATCCTTAATTTGAAGCAGGTCTCACGGAATGAGATAGAGTATGTGCTAGTGGTAAAAATGCGACGCACATTGGGGTATTCTTCAAACGATTTGGTGAAACTTTTTTACTTTTTTTTACAAAAAAGTTGAATGAATTTTATTTGACCGGCTGGTCAAATAAAATCAATCTGGAAAACACTACAAAGTTATTTTATTCTATAAAATGCAATTCCACCAAAAAACGTAAGTAAAAAACTTAAATTTAACGATAATGCTTATCTCAACCTTGCATTATTTTTTCACCATTCGAACATCTTTTTTACTTCGATATGCCGCACATTCGAGTGATTACAACTGCATTCAGTCTACTTTTATACTTGAATAAGTTTTACTTGGAATATATAGAGTTTTAAATTGTTTTTTCGGGACAGTTTTAAAATGCCCCAGTGTGCGGCGCCTAGAGGGTAGGAGGCAGTACATTGTTAATAAGGTACGTTTCCGTAAGAGCAAAGTTTCATTCTCATTGCGACATCAAGTATTTGGTTATGGCGCCCTAAATCAACCTTTATATTCTGCAGTAACCCGCGGACGTGTCACTCTCCGCGACCGAAACAGGAAGGACATAAATCTTCCTGTCATTAGTCCTTCAGATCTACGTGATGTGTTACGTACATACATAGCTCTTTGACATGCAACACTGCGAATGTAACAAAAATGCGATCCGTTTTTCCTAAGTAATGTAGGATAGTATTATTTTTTGACATATTAACATAGATAAAGAAGAATACGGAAATCTGGGCATTTACGGGGCTTACGACCATCATAGGCTGGTATGGGTGAATAATTTACACACTTGTCACTACTTTTATACGGAGTTGAATGATGAACCCTTAATATCAGCACTATGAACCGATTAGAGTCATCCGAAATGTGGCTACATTGTAGAATGCTACGCATATCATGGACCTACATATATGGTCAGCAACGCAAATGTACTGCATAGAGCAAGAGCAGGGAGACAGTTGCTGATTGATATCAAGGTTTGGAAAGTGTCCTATCCTGGGGCATGTGCTGAGAGGAGAGAAGTACGTACAATCTATTGCACCTAATAATCGGTCGACGAGGTGTGGGCAGAAGGCAGATCTCCTGGCTGCGGAATATACAAGATTGGACGGGGATCGGGACCATCGAGGAGCTTTTTAGTGCTGCCCAAGACAAGGAAAATTACTCTCAAGTTAAAGTCGACTGCGAAACTGTCATCATGGGCTCGATTCCCGCCAATTGAAAAATAAATCCGAGAAAGATTTATTGTCAATTTGTCTGGGTATTTGTGATGTACTTTTCACATTTACCTTCCCTTTCCTTACTATATCACCTGCAAACAAGCCTCGCAAAAGAAGTTGAAGCTTTGCGGCTTAATCCTTTAAAAAATATATCGCTCACTCCTTTCAAGAACGTCATATATGAAAAATCGTCAATTTTGAGTTGTGCGTGTTTTTGGAATGCCTAGGAAATGTACTATATCCCATCAAAAGCGGCATATTTTTAACTTAAAATTTACCTGCTACAGGGTAGAAAGTTTTCTTTTTGCATTTTGAACAAAAGGTATTGTTTAATTATTCTTTTAAATAAACATAATACTTTTCAAATGGAGAAAAAACATTTAGGTTTTACCTAAAACAATCAATTGCACGGTGAAAAGTTCAAAAAGTGGCTTGATATTTATTTTTAATACATTGTATTATATTTTAAAACTTTAAAAACGATCTCATGAAAAATCAAGTTTTTTGATTTATGACATTCTTGAAAGGAGTGATCGAAATATGAGAATACATTTTTATCACGTTTTTTTTTTCACTCATTACAATATTTAAATAATAAAACACGTGCCAACGTTTTATTTGATTTGTGCGTGTGGTGCGTCAATTTCTTACGTCAAAAAGAATATATTTAAAATATGATATCAATAAATATAAATAATTCATGTTGTAAGATCATTTTCCTTTATTTCGTATCAATTATAACACATGCTGATGTTTATTTAAGTGTGTATATAACAATAAAAATATCACATCGTTAATTATAATTTTATTCCATTTTATGAACTCCTTTTAAACGCTTTGACAATCAATTCGTAAAATGTATTGTGTTAATAATATCATAGTGATTCATTGAAAAACTTATTGTTATGCAAATTACACATCGCCCGTGATAGAGTAATATCTCGTAAGCAACTAGACTTTTTAGAAATATTTTAAGACATTGATTATCAAATCACGACAGTTATCACTAAAACCAGCTTTTCACAGGTCGTAAGCCCTTCAAATACACAGGTTTCTATATTCTTCTTCATCTATGTTAATATATCAATAAAAATAAAATTTATATTTATCTAGTAATTACCCAAACTTGAGATATTAAAATGTAAAATAACTCCGTAATAATAATAAAAAACAACGAAAAAACCAAAAGAAACCCAGATTTGTGAACAAGAATTAGAACATTCGTAAAATGATGTGAATAAAATAACTGGTCAAATTATAAGCTGCATAAAAAAATTAAAATCATGTTTTCAGGCGTCTTGGGTATGTGAGGTAATTTGGTAAGGATTTTCAAAACATTGAAATAAAAAATAGTTTATCGACAAATGGATTTCAAGTATATGTCTAGTAAGACATTGATTGAATTTTTTCCTTGATTTTCATTCATGACACATCGCTCACTCCTTTCAATAACGTCAAATATCAAAAAACTATATTTTTCAGGAGATCGTTTTTAAAGTTTAAGAATATAATAAAAATAATAATAATTAAACCCTTATCCGCACCCCAATGGTGCATAGGGCACTGTTTCATATAAATGCAGTGTTATCTTGATCGTTTACACATGAAGGAAAGGTGATCAGTCGTCCGCTTCAGGTACCAGTCCAGGGTAATATTGAATAAATATTACTGTGAAAAAATCACTCATATTTACTTAACCCCCCCTGGGAGTCGAACCTGGGACCTCCACAACGGTAGCCGAGCGTGTTGACCATAACACTGCGAAAGCGGACTAAGAATATAATAAAATGTATTAAAAATAAATATCAAGCCACTTATTGAACTTTTTACTGTGCAACAGATCTTTTTAGGTAAAACCTGAAGGTTTTTTCTCCATTTGAAAAATATTTAGTATATTTAAAAAAATAATTCAACGATATCTTTCCTTCAAAATGCAAAAACAACACTTTCTGCCCTGTAGCGGGTAAATATTAAGTAAAAAATATGCCACTTTTGCTAGGATATAATACATTTCCTGGGCATTCCGAAAACATGCACAACTGAAAATTGACGATATTTAATAAATGACGTTGTTGAAAGGGGTGAGCGACATATCTAAATAATGGATATAATTAAAGACTATGTTTGACATTATGACACGTAGTTTATCATACAAACCATGAGATTTTCTTCTTACGTAAAATGGTTGGGATTTGGTGTACCATACGGCTGCACGTACGAAGTTATATAGTTTTCCAGGCGGCCGCTAGTTGGCGGTAGTGGTTCTAAATCATCTGTTTCCGGCTTCCACCGGAACTCGGGACCACTTCCGGCCCCCACAGACCTCACCTTACCTGAAATCTTGGTGAAAGAGCGCTCGCACACCAGTAACTATTTCGAACCTATTATTCGATCACGAAAAGAACACCTATTCCTAATTGGCAGTTTTCATTAGAGTAAAGAAAAGTTGCCAGTAAAAATAGAACACACATAGCACACTTCTTTCAACAACGTCAAATATTAAAAAACTTTTTAAAAAATTTCAGGAGATCGATTTCAAAGTTTGAACATATAATAAAATGTATTAAAAATAAATATCAAGCCACTTAATGAACTTTTTACTCTGCAACAGATCTTTTTACGCAAAACCTGAATATTTTTTCTCCATTTGAAAAATATTTACTATATTTAATAAAATAATTAATTTAATTTAATAATTTAATTTAATAAAATAGTTAATAAAAAATTATTTTTCAAATGGAGAACCATTTGAAAAATATTAACTATATTTTAAAAAATAATTAAACAAAACATTTTCTTCCAAATGCAAAAAACAACACTTTTTGCCCTGTAGCGAGTAAATATTAAATTAAAAATATGCCGCTTTTGCTGGGATATAGTACATTTTTTGGGCATTTCGAAAGCATACACAACTGAAAATTGTCAATTTTTGATATACGACGTTGTTGAAAGGAGTGAGCGAGATGTTCAGACTTGTTAGTGATCTCTTTGTTGTAAACCGTCTGCAAAACTACTGTTATTGTGTGGTTACTAAGGTAACCGGCAACTTTAATGTGACTCGAATATTTAATCGCTGAAAGTTGTAAGTGTGCGAATGGCCTAACTACGAGAAATATATTGTATGGAAATAATTGCTCCATTCTGATTTCAACAATGAATCACTTCTCTCTATCTCCAATGATGCATTGGCCACTGTATTTACATAGTAATGTCTTAATTATAAGGAACATAAGTGAAGTGAACCATGGAATTGGCAAAAGAAGGATGAGAATAAACTGAATGCAGTTTACGGCGTATTACTCTATCTGTGCAAGCTTTCATCGCCTCTTCCAAATTCATGCATCTCCTTATACATATCTGCCAATTATTTCGACACCTGACCCGACCGCTTTCATGATATACCTGATCGTGCCAAGTTTTTCTCGGTCTTCCTTAGCTCCTTTTCCAACTATATTCGCCTCATAAATTTTTTATACCGATCTTTTCTCACTCATTCGTTCTACATACCCATACCATCTCAAAATGCCTTTTTTAATTTTTTGGATGATGCTTATCTCAACCTTACATTATTTCTTATTTCACCATTGGAACATCTATCATACATCGTTTTGCCGCACATTCGTCTGAGAGAACGCATTTTGACTGCATTCACAGAATTTTCATCCTTCTTTTACTAAATCCATGCTTCAAGGATTTATTATTGTGTTTGATATTCAAAACAAGCGCGGTGTATCAATAAACAGAAGTGTTGGACATTTTCCGTCGTAAACCATACTTCTAGAAGTTTGCCTTATGTCGGAGTCACGTTTCCAGTAGCTTTATCAATCCGAGGGATGTATTTTCTTATTGAGATGCCGTAAGGCGGGGGATGTTGAGAATTTTGGATCTCGAATAGTTGAAGGGTCCACGGGAATAACAGTGAATGTCCGAAACATGCCAACCTTGGAAAATCCAAATTTATAGAAATTTACAACATTTGAGTGTGTCCAAATACTTATTCACAAATCTGGATTATCTCCAATTATAGAAGTCATTTTTCATATTATTTTTGAAATCTTAAGATAGATGAAGAAGAATATGGAAATCTGGGCATTTTTATGGATTCGGACCATACAAATAAAAGAGTTTCTGCTCAATAAAAAAGCTTCTTCATCTCACCAATAGATGTCTCTTGTGAAAATTCTAGTGATGACAAGGTTTTGTCGAAACCAGTTTGAGAAAAAATGTACCTATAAAAAGTGGTTAAAAACAAAGTTGTTTTATTTTATTTTACGAAGTTATATTTTCGTTTTTAGAGTTATATATATTATTTATCGATGATACACACCCTGAGCTACAAGATAGATCACTGTGATATCCTTACCCATATGTCGTGTTCAAACATAATTATAATACATTATTTTGGGACAGCACCTTCCGCAAGATACAAATTTAATCTTGTAAACCTATTTCACTAGTGTACGAGTATCATGAATGTTAACATTTTTTATTTATTATTTATTTTACGAAATTTGTGTGCATTATTTTGTAAACCACTTTTTGGAACATTTTCGTTGTGTCTGGTGTTATGTAACATTGTGTTTGGTTACTATAAATCTAAAATTACGATAATTTTTTTATCACAAATTTAGTGAATTCAAGCACTTTCTTTTGAATTTGAACAATATATATAGAAGTTCCAAGGATGTGAGCAGTGTGATTGTCAATCAGGAGTAGAATTGGTGAATGTTACCCGTGTGTAAAGTGATAACTTAAACCAGACTATGACGGTCGTAATCCTCGTAAATGCCCACACTTCTTGAATCTAATTCATATTTGTTGAGATGTTAAAAAATAATTTTACTGTACATTATTATGGATGTTACGGCATTTATATATTATTAACGAAATATTCGACAAGTATTCACAATGAAAATAATAAACAAATTACCAACCAAATCAAAAAATTCCTTATTTCAAGTTTTACTTGGTAAAAAGCATTATTTCTTTAAATAAGTTGCTTGAAAACGACGTGGAATGCGTCGAAATACGTGTCCAAATAGATTTTAACAATAAGTGATATTTACCAAGTGAAACTTACATTAAAAATGGAAAGATGTTACCACAAAGTGACTGCGGAATTAATCAATAAAACCATTATTTACGACTTATCCCAAAGACAAAAAACGAAATGCTAGAACAATCTATACATATATATATATATATATATATATATATATATATATATATATATATATATATATATATATATATATATATATATATATATATATATATATATATATATATATATATAAATATATATATATATATATTTATGAATTTGAGAATTACTCTCACATACTTCAAAAAAGCTCCTGCCCAGCAAAGATTGAAAATAACAAAAATGGAGAATTGTGAAAAAATTTCGTTTTATACGAGTAAAAACGATATAAAGGTTTTTTTTTCAATTTTAACCGGGTAATTCATTCGAAATTGTATGTCGTGCGTCGATTGCTTTCTGAGCGATATATGAAATGGATTCAGGCATAATAATAATTTTATATGACGCTGGAGCAATCATGCTTGGAATATTTGCTCACCGAATTATATTAGAAATCAACTATCTCACTTCTATTACCCTGGCAAGTGTGGAGGTAGACACCTTCAATTACTTTATATTTCTCCTCTTCTCCTCTTCTCTTCTCTACTTCTCTTTAATACAAGAAACCATTCCTTACCCCCATACTTTAACTTTAAATACTATATTATTTTTTTATAAATCCTCCTGAGGATAAAGGGTTTCATTGTTTTCACGTCGCATATAGTGCGAGTAGAAAAGGATTGTCCGCCTCCGTGGTGTGATGGTCAGCGTGTTTAGCTACCGTGCTGGAGGTCCCAAGTTCCATTCCCAAAGGGGGTGAAAATAAATATTAGTGATTTTACACTGTGATATTTATTTAATATTACCATGGACTGGTTCCTAAAGCGCAAGAGTGATCACCTTGCCTTCATGTAAGTTATGATCAAGGTAACACTGCGTCAATTCGATGCAGTGTCCTATTTACCATTGGGTGCGGATACAGGTTATAAGTATAAGTAAGAAAAGGATTGATACCTCACCCACACATTTAAGGGTACAATTGATATAAAAAATCTTAATAATATGAAAATAAAACTTAAAATATAACAAAAAATCTAAACATCGACATCTATCAACCAATTTGTTTAGAATACACAGCTTTTTTAGATACTGTGCAATATATTATATTCTAACCTTTATCCGCACTCAATGATGCATAGGAGTATAGAAGCAGTGTTACCTTGATTTTTGAATACACGAAAAAAGGTGATCAGCCTCCGTTTCAGGTACCAGCCCAGGTTCATATTAAATAAATATTAGACTGAAAAATCACTAATATTTAATTTAACCCTCTTGGGAAACGAACCCGGGATCTCCAGCATTGTAGCCTAGCGTGCTAACCACTATACTATGGAGGCAGCTAATCGCTATTCTGTGTAATGTATGTAGTATAATTTTTACATTTTAAAATGTACGCATGCAATGATTTAATTTTGAACCCCTCTCTCCACCATCTAGAGGGTGGGTAGTACTTGAATCGGGGGATAATTTTTGTGGGGGGAGGGGCGGCTAAAAGCCTTTTTACAATTTTTTCAATTTGTCTGGTTGGAAAATTCATTAATCCAATAATAAAACACCTCCAACTTTCTAAATTCCTACGGCGCAGGTTGCTCTAAGATTTTCTGAGCCTGAAACATTATTGATTGAGCTCTTTTTGCGTTATTATCTTTTGCGAGGGCCATTAAACTCAGCGTCCTATTAAAAGCTACATTAATTAAGCATTCTTTATTAACCAACTAACTAACCATCACGCCATTTCTCGCAGGAGTAGGCAGAGAGAATAGAACGCCACACCAATCTGTCTTTGCAATCAATCTTTACCTCTTCAACATTATTGCATCTCCTCATACATATATCCGCTCCAATTATTCCGACTCCTGACTCCTCAAGAACAAATAGAAATGCCTTGATCATGCCAAGTTTTCCTCGATCTTCCTCTGCTTGTATTTTCAAATACACTCGCCTAATAAATTTGTTTTACTCCTATTTCCTCACTCATTCGTTCCACATGCCCAAGCGATCAACCCACATTTATTAAGTCCATAGTCGCAAAAATAAAAATCAGTTAGCTTCCAGCAATGCATAGAGCTGAACGTCAGGTTACGCCCAATTCTTTTAAAATACATATTGGAGTTTTTTTAAATATTTATTAGAATTCAGAATTGAAACAGAAAACAACAAAAAGAATATTTGTGGTTTCGGCGCACCAGGGCGCCGCGGAGCACACTTTGGCAACCCCTGCTTTAGTTTATATTTAGACCCGAAGATGGAAGCATCTGTAACTTCCGAAAATAGTCGTTTAAATAAAATAAGAATAACTCAAGTGGTAAAAAACATGTGTTTACTTTTAAATTTCATCACATTTTTCTATACAAACTTTAGAAAATGATTTTGGAGATAGATTTATTGCAGAACTCAAAAAAATATTTGCCAAATGGTATTAAGGGAGCTCTAGCATCAGTTTATTTATTGGCTTGACCATGTACGACCCTCGGGTGACGTGTTCGAGTGGGGGTAAGGAGGCTGCGCCCAATCCGAGATATGGACCCAATATCTACGGAGATAAATTGTGACGCCACTTGAATCTACATTCTCAAGGCCCGCCATCTTGAAAGGCAGGGCATTAAGTCACAGGAAATAACGAATTTCTCGGACCTCAGAATATTCGAGATCATATCTCATTCTGTTAGATATTACGTTATTAACGTATAATTTAACAAAATGCTATTTATTATTAACAACATTTTTAGTGTGTCCAAATACTTGTTCACAAATCTGGATTACCTCCAATTACAGGACTTATCTTTTTTGACATCTTAACATAGACGAAGTAGAATTTGGAAGTCTGGGCATTTACGGAGCTTACGACCGTCGTATGCTGATTTAAGTGATTACTTTACACACTGTAACTTTCATTTAAATTTAGAGTTGGATCATATATACAGAACTTCCAAGAATTTGATTAGTGTGGGTGTTAATCATGGTTGAATAAAATATGTATTTTTAGTTTTTTTGAGTTTTAATTGGTAAATACCACTTTTCCTTAAAAATTATTGTGACACGTGTTTCGATGCCTTCCGCATCATTTTCAAACACCGTGTGTGAAGCTGAGTCTAAAATTTAGAGTTGTGTCCTTCGAACGTTGGTGGATGAAGAGGGGGGGGTAGGAGCTGTTTCTTATTTTTATTTATTTATTTATTTACTGATAAAGACAAAACGGGAAGGCTTTATTCATCATTGTCATATTGTTAAATATGAGTTTATTATTATTTGTATTATTATGAATCTATTTCTATTGTTTCAAATGTTGAAGTTTATGTTTTCGTTTAGGTAAATAATTTTTAGAATTTCTACGTTTTTGTTGGATAACTTATGATCGTTATCTAATAAATGGTTAGTGAATTCTGAAAGATTATCATTTCTTAAACATAATTCATGTTAACTTTGTATAAGTTATAAATGCTTTTAATATACAAAATATAATTCATGTTCCCTGAATCTTTTGAATTTTATGTCATACCAATGTATGTAACATATCGCTCACTCTTTTCAAGAACGTCCTAAATCAAAAATCGTCAATTTTCAGTTGTGTATGTTTTCGGAATGCCCAGAAAATGTACTATATCCCAGCAAAAGATGCATATTTTAACTTAATATTTACCCGCTACAGGGCAGAAAGTGTTGTTTTTGCATTTTGAAGAAAAGGTATTGTTTAAATATATTTTTTTTAATAAACTTAATATATTTCAAATGGAGAAAAACATTCAGGTTTTACCTAAAAAGAAGTGTTGCACTGTATTGCAATACATTGTATTATATTTTTAAACTTTAAAAACGATCTCCTGAAAAATCAAGTTTTTTGATTTATGACGTTCTTGAAAGGAGTGAGCGATATGAACTTCCACAATCGCAGTTAAATTTATATACGCTCTTGTTGTCTAATGTATAATATATGTACATGTTTCCATGATTATTTTGTGTTTAAAAATGTGTAAAATGATGTTTTTTTTTCGGTTATTTTACATGACGTTTTGTTTAAGATAATGATTATTCATCACATGGTTATTACATTTTCATTACACGTATCTGCTGAGTAGAGTAAATGTTATTTATGTAAAGAATAAATAATATTATATTCTTGACGTTAAATTCCGCGGCATCAGCACAAATTTTAGAAGAAAATAAATCATATGAGCATATAATAATAGTAGAGCAGATTAATTACAAAATTAATGAAATAATAAATAATATTATTAGATTTATATGAAATAAGACAGGTTAAGAGATTGAGAAAGGGGTGGGGGATGAAGGGAGTGTCAGGTATAAATCTTTAGGGGCAGGTCGCGACCACCGTAAATCAAAGTCTCTAGTTTTGTAACCTCCGACCCTTGGATGTGTTAATATTAATGTATTAGAAGCACTCCACCCAACGGTTTCTTACCTCTCTAAAATTTTAGTATCATCTACTTGATATCAATCCGAATGATGCGGTGATATCCCGGAGTATATTACATATAGGCGATGTTATTAGGAAAACATAAAAAACTCTATGTTATGTTTATAGGTATTTTTACGATTTTAATTTCATAGACGTCTCAGCTTCAATCAGTTATACATAAGTATGTAAGTTTAATATTATAACCACTAGTACTATTCACACATATTTACATAAAATGTTCATCACATGTATTTAATTTTAATATTTTTGTATGTGATAAGAACACAAATATTCGCCATGAAAAAAATGTTTATTTAGATTTTTTCTAACCCTTATCCGCACCCAATGGTGCATAGGGCACTGGATCAAATAAACGCAGTGTTATCTTGATCGTTAAGACATAAACGAAAGGTGATCAGCCCTCCACTTCAGGTACCAGCCCAGGGTAATATCGAATAAACATTAGAGTGAAAAAATCACTTATATTTTAATTTAACCCGCCCCTGAGAATCGAACCCGGGATCTAGAACGGTAGCGGAGCGTGCTTACCACTACACTACGGAGGAAGACAAAAAGTGATCATAGCTCTAATCTGCAAAATCGTACATTTTTGAGCGTCTTAGTTTTAAAATAGTTGTTTAATGACAAAATACTCAAACTTTTTGTTTTTTTTTAATTAAAGCTCCCTGAGGTAATATTCTACGACAATGGCTCTCCATAAATTTTCTTATTTTATTATAAAGCTTTGTCAAAGACTGATTTTAATTTGTTGATTAAGATGGCGTTTATTTCGTAGAACTACAATTTAAATTAGCAACTTAATTAAGTTACTCAAATCGAAGATGATTTTAATTTATTTACTACATAATCTGTTGATAAAGTATACAGGGATAATCGAAAAGGTAGGACAGTGTCGAAACTAGTTACAACTTAATTTAAAATTTGATTGATGAAATTAGAAGTTCTGATATAGGATTAGGACTGAAAATCCATTATATCGTAAAAAAAAAATATCATTTATTCATTCGTTCACTATATAGTATAAAATAATTTAGAAATAAAAATTCCAAATAATTTTTTCCGCTCCCGTGGTGTAATGGAAAGCGTGTTTAGCTACCGTGCTGGAGGTCCCGGGTTCGGTTCCCAGGAGGGGTAAAAATAAATATTGTTTAGAAGTTAGAAGAGTATTTTGTAGATATCATATCTTTTTTGAAAACTATGATGTTCAAAAATGTGGGGCATCGTGGACTGAAGCTATGATCACTTTCACAATGAATGTAATATTGCTAATACAATTTGAAAGTGGGGAAGATTTACAAACGAAGTTACAGTTACAAATTTAGTTAGGAAATTTAGTTTCAACCACAATTCCAACAAAGCAACTTTTACCATGTGACAAGAGAAATATTGTTGCGTGTAAAATATTAGTTTTGGCCTATCATTTACAATCTCAACTTTCAACTCCAAAAGCGAAGGGCTCTCCAATATATTCACGCTGTAGGGAAGCATCCTACCAACACACGCGGGTCGGTTGTAACTTGTAACAAACACCGTTTTACTTTACGAATTACAATCAACAAAACATCATATCAGTGTTCCAAGAATATCGTGTGACGTCAAAATGTGCCTTTAGGTTTTAAAAGTCTGAATTTATTTCACGAGCATTTCTTGTTTTGTTTTTACCTTTGTTATATTTTCTCATTTTTTATATTTTCTCATTTGTTTATTTTAAATATGCTTCTAACTTATTTTTTCTCATTTATTTCTTTTAAATATGCCTCTTGTGCCTATTTATTATACCTGTTTATTGTTTTTATATTTTGCCATGTATTAGTTTTAGTTTTGGGTATTTAAAAAAAAAACTTTTTTATAACTTTATTATTTGTGTTCCAGTCTTGTTCAATCACCTCAATCCCATGTCCCAAAATGAGAAATAGAAATTACTCATCGGGAATATTATATGTATATATGACTTATGTATGTAATATGTTTTGAAATAAATAAATAAAACTAAAAACAATATTGTTACATTCACCCTAGACTTACTCTATCCAAATACGAGCGAGTGCCATAATAACTTACAAGTTTTGGGGAAAAACAACAAAACTTTAATACACCATAGTCTTGAATTGTGTTGAGAGTTGAGACCTCCTCCTCGAATTATATTCTCCTGGTATCAAATATCGATCAGTCCAACCTTTGAGAAACAACGGAGACCTTCTATTTTTTTCTGACCCCTATCTACACCAAATGGTTCATAGGGCACCTCATAGTCAATCACACGAAGATAAAGTGATCATTCGTTTCTCAGTAGTAATAAATACAGAAATCCTGAAAGTTTTTTTGCATATTTCTTCGGTAAACGCTTAAAGGGGAAAACATCCTACAGGTGGTGAAAGTGGCACGTATTTAATTCTTTTTCTAACCCTTATCCGCACCCAATGGTGCATAGGGCACCGCAACATAACATAACATAATAACGCAGTGTTCTCTTGATCGTTAGATACAATTAGGCAATTTGATCACTCTTACTCTTCAGGCACGAGTCCAGGGTAATATTAAATAAATATTAGAGTGTAAAATCACTAATTTTTATTTTCACCACACCCTGGTCATCAAACCTGGAAACTCCTGCACGGTAGCTAAACACGCTAACCATCACACCATGGAGGCGAACAAAGAGATCATACTTAATCAGCCTATGACAGGTCATGAGCCCTGTAAATCATTACACGTCAATATTCATCTTCATCTAATTTGAGATGTCAAAGAAATACGCCTGTTTTCATCTCGCTCGAGTGGAAAGTAAAAATAAAATGAACAATTAAGTGAGTTATAAAAGTTTAAAATTGAAAATGTATGATTGAGTATCTGCTTTAGAATGTATAATTTGGTATTTCTCTCCAAACGCTTTACACTTATTATCTGCGTTAGCGTCTTCCGAAACACTTAAATGTCTTCTTATCGATTTTCTTTTATCTACAAAACTTCTTAACTTCGTTCCGCCTCGAGAGAATTTCAATAAAGGGAATAGTCAATTTAAAGGTTAGCCCGAAAATTCGGCCTTTATTTTGGAGTTCGTTAAATCGCGTTATAAATATTGTACGAAGATATAATCGAGAATAATATTTAATCAAGGGTTTATATCTCGTTACAGGTAGGATGATGAACACTTTATCTCGAATACGCATCCGTAATGTAGTGGTTAGCGCGTTTAGCTACCGTGTTGGAGGTCCTATGTTCGCTTCCCAAGAAGGATGTTTTTTATTATTTATATTTGTAGCATTAACTTTGTGATTTTCCATTTTATAAGTACAATGTAACTTTGTTTTAAAATCACTTTGAATATTTTTTTATTATTTAATTATAATGTCTACCGGTTAGTTTCGAAACATTTGAAGCACTAACTTTGTGATTTTCAATTTCATAATTAAAATGTAACATGGTTTTAAAATCACCATCAATATTTTATTATTAATAAGTTATAATAAAATATTTATAGTTATATTAAAACAAAGTTACATTTTAATTATAAGGTTGATTTTTTCTTCACTCTAATATTTATTTAATATTCCTCTGGGCCGATACCTGAAACGCGGGATTAATCACCTTGCCTTCATGTAACCATCATTATAACACTGCGTCTTAATATGTTGCACAGTAAAATGTTCAATTCTATTCCAATTCGCAAGATCTGTTGCGTAGTAAAAAGTTCAATAAGTGGCTTCATATTTATTTTTAATACATTGTATTAAGTTTTTAAACTCCAACGTTCTCCTGACAAATATTTTATTTTTATTTTTGACGTTCTTGAAAGGAGTGAGCGATGTCATTCCACAAAGTTAATGCCGAATCAATAAATAACAATTAAGTCAGTACAGCATCCCATGCACCATTGAAATTCACAGAGGAGAGATATTGAGTTATCTACGGTAGCCAGATTTCCATTAAGGGCAGACAATCAAGTCATCTAATTAGTAAAATAATTGATTGGATCTTCTTAAAATAAAATAAAAATCCAACCGATTGGCCCCGCGGAATGCAGAACGCGTCGTGACTAGCGTCGCAATTTCCAGAATCAATCTGATTCCATGGGACAAGCTAATCGGCACGTTGCGAGGGTTTATAATTTACATTTTTAAGCTGAAGTTCGAAAGAAATACACGTTTTATTTTAACTTTATTTTATCTAGATTAACTGCTTACAATAAGCTATGTTTATAAGATAGCTAATTGTAAGCATATTCATATTATTTCTTGAAGATGAAGAAGAATATGTAAGTCTGGGTATTTACAGGGCGGACGACTGTTATAGGCTGGTATAACTGATCACTTTACACACGTGTAACATTCACCAATTCTACCCATTGTTGACAACCACATTACTCAAATTCTTTAAAGTTCTATATATATGAACCAATTTTGAAACATTGTTCTTGAATCATTAGAACATCACTAGAGACATCTATTGGTGAGATGAAAAGAAGTCTTTTATTGAGCAGAAATTTTATTAGTATGTGAGGTCCGAATCCTGGATTATAATCACACACCCGAGAAACGCCATAAAACATCATTTTCATTTTTATTATTTAAGCTTTTAATTTGACCAGATAATTTAGTCACAATTTTACATTTTACATTCCTTTCTAATATCTTCGTTTTTAATTCTGTCTTAAAATGATTTTTCCACACATTTATCGGAAGAAACTCATTCCAATACCCTGTTTTCATCTTACAATGACCTATACTTGTAACATAGCTAATTATAAGCATATTAGGACAAGCTAATGGTCACGTATCATTGCATGGTTTTAACTAAAAAATTAGCATTATTTTATCCACAACATTTTGAGTGTGTCCAAATACTTGTTCACAAATCTGGATTAAAATTTATAATAATAATATATAATTGGAAAAAGTATTTGGACACACTCAAAATGTGTGTGATTTTAATCCAGGATTCGGATCTCGCATACTAAGAGTTTCTGCTTAGTAAAACAGCTTCTTTTCATCTCCCCAATAGATGTCTCTAGTGAAGTTCTAGTGATTCAAGAACAATGTTTCGAAATTGGTTCATGTATAGAACTTCCAAGAATTTGAGTAGTGTGGTTGTCAATAATGGTTAGAATTAATGAATGTTACACGTGTGTAAAGTGATTATTTAAACCAGCCTACGACAGTCGTCAGCCCCGTAAATGCCCAGACTTCCATGTTCTTCTTCATCTTTGATGAGATGTCAAAAATAATATTATTTTATCTAGATTGACTGTTCACAATTAGCCGAATGGGGGTCAATTGTCGGCGGGGTGGTGAATTCTCGCTGATTGGTGATTTTGTCAATCCGACTGCTCCGAGCAGAGTCTGATTCTGACAGAACTTTTAGCGCCTCTCGCCCCTGAATTTGCATTTTAATTGCATTCCGCTGCACTGCGTTCCTATTTACTCCAAAAAATGAAATATCGCCCATTTATAAACCTAACTGCGAATGTTTTAATTCTTTTTAATCTTTTTTTCCGCAATCGGCTAGTGCAAGAGTGGCCAACCCGCGGCCCGCGGAGCAAATTACACATTTTGTCCTTTGGTGTACACAAAACCACCAAAAGAACATTCCATCGTGCGTAGTTCGTATCATATCCCATATATGGGAATACTTCACTATCCTGATAATTTGAAGACAAGTAGTAAAGACGTTAGACTAAAAAAGAGAACAGTAACAGAAGAACTGAGAAGTTTTTAAGGCAAATGGACTGTAAACTATTTTTTCGTGGAATTTGAAACAAAGCCAACATGCCTGATATGCCTAGTAAAAATTTTTATAATATGTATACTCGTATATATATATATATATATATATATATATATATATATCTTCTTTGCTTTGAATAATAATAAAAAATGTTGTACGGCCCGGTAGATAGTCTCATTTCCAAAATCTGGCCCGGCTACTGAAAATGTTGGCCACCCATGGGCTAGTGCATTGGCGGGCTTATTGCTGACGAAGCAAGATATTCCAACCAACCAAAAATAAACTGCAGTACATTTATATTTTATCGAATTTTTAATATTTTTTTCCCATAATTGCAAAATACATATACGGTACCAATCATGAATTATACATTCATACACGGACAGACACTCACATGCATTCACGAGTATTAATGAAATTTTATAAAATAAAACAACTTTGTTTTGACCACTTTTTATTGGTACACTTTTTTCAACCAGTTTGGAAAAGAAACTTATCATCCTCAGGGTTTATGTACTAATTCTAATATGTTTTAGATTAATATGTTTATGTACTAATTCTAATATGTTTTAGAATTAGTACATAAACCCTGGTTCATGTCGAAACCGGTTGGAAAAAGTGTACCAAGGCTGTTTTATTTTATAAAGTTTATAAATGTGCCACAAAGTATCTGCGAAAAACATTGAAGAAATTTGTGAAATTAATTGTAAAATTTTAGAATCTAAAAATATATATTATGCTCAATTTTTCAAAATCTCCCAAAGGCAATAAGGTAGAGGTAAAAACATGCTTTTGCGAAAAATGTGAAATTATAAATTTTTGTTTGTTAAATATTTTAAAACATCGCAATGCCAGAGCCATCTATTTAACTTTAAAGGACTTTCGCAATGCAAAGTATTTTTAATGTTTACGTTTTCTCTGTTGTTTCATAGATTTAAAATGTTTTCATTACCTTCTTCGGAATGTTCGTTTTCTATTTTATTTATTTTTGCATTCAATCAGACTCAGCCATGGTGACTCGTGGCCGGTTACAGCTAGTTAAAAATAAATAAATACAGCTCTGATGATGTCTACTGAGGGTTATGCGATTAGTAAATCTACATAATATGGATGACGATGTATATAATTCCAGATTCCCAATGTAATGCTACGAATTCTGAACAGGAGCCATAGTTAGGTACCTACCTCCAATAATCTATATTCGATAGGCAATACACAGGGTGATTCAGATCTCTCTAACTAATTTATCGACGTGACCGGAAGCTGGAAAAATTTAGTGTGTTCAAATCTTTGTATTGTAGCAATACCGGATCAACCCTACAGAAGATAAAAGAAAGGAATGTAAGGCTGAACTAGGGATAATTGAAAAGATTAAAAAGTGTTTCTTTAAGGTGGTACGAATATGTGGAGCGAATGGATAACGAGATAATGACTAAGAAAATATATGTGACGAATGTCATGTCTTGAATGACTTGTCACGATCAGATCAATCAGAACCTAAAATCTGGTGGTGTCTGCGTAATCGGAGGGCATGTATGACTAGATGTATGGATGCGAAGGAAGCGAGGAGTGTATGTCAGGATAGAGTTTGGCGTTCCATCCTCTCTGCCTACCTCTGCATGAAAATGGCGTAATAGTAGTAGTAGTAGTCGGGTCTTGATAATTGCTTTTTACGGACGATCGCCCCTGACACGCATTAATCTCATTCAATTTTTAGAAACTTTAGAGCTTTCATTTTCTTTTTCGTGATAATTTTCAATTAGGATTCGGACCCCCCTCGAGAAGGGGGGATCCGAATCCAAAGAGCGTGGACTAATAAATAATTTCGTCACCGTTGACTCCCGAGATATCTCATTCCTTATATCTATTTATTCCTCCGTTGTTTCCCAATCTCATTAAAGTAGGATCCGTAAAGCTCGGTAAGGGTGTAACGAGACTAGGGTGGGGTAGGTGGGTTCTATGACCTGCCTAAACTTAGCCTATTAAAGTCACTAACGACCGAAATGATTTACGTCCCCTCCTAATGTAACTTCTACGTATTATTTCAAATTTCCATCTCATTTGAGGAGACAACATTTCCATTTAATTGCCTATGCAAACCGAAAAGCGCTATTTATTAATGTCCTTTGCAAATTTATATATCAAACGTTGTTTTATGCAAAAAAACGAAAAAAATACAAATACTTTTAAATATATTAGGTGTCTCAAGAGACAATGCATCTTTTTATACAGAGATAATATTTTCTTTTTTACATATTGTTATAATTTTTACATATTTTTCAATTACATGCATGTCGGCTCTTTAGGCATAGCTTGTGTAGAGCTGAAATACTTACATTTTAATACAATATGTATTTATTTTTTTACTACAAGATTCAATACATCACAAACAATAAATACAATGACAGTTAACAGTAGAAAGGTTTTACAATAAAATAATTACGCCTGGAATTTATTTAATTCTCTTTCCACCTTGTCCCTACCAATATGGATTATTTGTCATTCACATTATTGAATAACATGAAGATTTCAATATAAAACTTATAATACTTTATAAAATTAAACTCAAACATTATTTTAAACTACTTTCTTTTTTATTTATTGATTTGGCGTTTAATTTGTAGAGCTCCATAAATTATATTATGAATATTAAAATCAAACAAAGAATGTTAGGATCTACTGAGTTGTACGTTTTTTTTTATTTAAAAAAATCACGACAAATATTTCGCCTTGTTAGGGCATTGTCGAACTAATGTCACTAGTTTAAAAGTGCCCTAACAAGGCGAAATAATTTAATTGTTTATTATTTGTGTTTTTTTTAAATAAAATATACAGCTTAGTGGACCCTAAAAATCTGTGTTTGATTTTATATGCAAAAAAAACTTTTCCTTTGTGTTGATCTGTCCTTTCACGTACCTACTCCTCTGTTTTCTATTATAGAATAAAATAACGGGCATGTAATTTTTCCAAATGAATTTTATTTGACCAGCAATCGGGTTTCGTCGTAATCGACATCATCGTTTTCTGTTTTTACTAATAGAGTTATTTTTTTCTTCACTCTTCTTAAAACCTCGTTCGTTATTCATCCAACATCACAACTCTAAAGCCGCTTGTACACTACACTGAATTTTACCGTCCGGCAGTCCGGTTTTGAAAAATGAAAGCGACTGCGATAGTTTAGCGTGATCGAATTTATGTGGAACGTGTTCACGCACCGATCGAGAGCACCGATCCAAAGAAAGGTGGACAAAAGCACGAGCCAATCATCCGTTTTATATGCTAACTGACGTGCCGGACGGTAAAATTCCGTGTAGTGCACAAACGCCCTAACGCTTCTAACTATTCTTCATTAAAGCCGATAATTTCTGTAGTACGAGTAAATACAGGCTATGGTCAGAATTTTTCATTTACTAACGAACGCAAAGCCTCTAGGAAAGTTTCGTAATTTATGACCGAAATCGGATGAGAGCTCTGTATTCTGACTTCCAACTCACACCTATACGTAGCTGCCTGTTCGAATGGGGAAGTTCTACGTCAAGTCAGCCGAGAATAATTCGAATTAAATCTTTTGGAAAATCAACTGACTCAGAAAAATTTAAATCTATTTATTTTTCGTGGGATAGGACCTATTTTTTTATAAATTACCCAACGTCTAAGTGATTCTGAAATCTTGCTACAGTTTATGTAACACATCTTATAATGTGCCTTACTAAGGCTCAAAGTTTTATAGCCTATTCCTACTAGTGTGTGGGTGTATTTTTTTAAAGTTACTATAATTTCACGTTATTCATAAGCGATTTCCAAACAAGTATATTACAGATACAATTCCTGAAAATATAAGATTATAAAAGGGCAGGAGTGCTTATCACTTCCCGAGGTAAGTATACGAGGCAAAAGCTTCTTTGACTACTTCTCTCATACAAACTTATGTATAAATTTCATTACTTAATTCGACATTAACTTTGTGATAGTATCTATCCATTTTTCATCATCTTCTTTTTCTTCTTGGTGTAGGCCTTGTATTCTGTTTTTAAGAGGGATAAGCCTCCTGCAATGTCGATTCCCAGCTATCGATCCATCTCTTTGGTGGTCTGTTCGGGAGTCATCCACCATGGGGTTGGCCGTACAGTGCGATATATGTTTAAGTTAATTAAATTTCACTTGGTAAAACCACTATTTTTTCAATGTTTTGTGATACGTGTTTCGATGCATTCCTTATCATTTTCGATGTTTTTAAATCCTATAACATATATGGAATAAAGCATAGAATTAAAAAAAGAAGGATGCACCATTGATGAGGTATAATAAAGGTCAAGATAAGGTTGTAAAGGTCAGGATAAGAGCTATATGAAAGGTCGTTTGACTTGTTGTGGAGTGATCCAGCGCAATTTTCGCTGGCGTAGCGTCAGGTACTACATTGTATGGAAAATGTTTATCTAAAAATTAAATCAAAAGGATGTTGAAAAGTTGGAAAATAGGAGTAAACAATACTTATATTACGTCTATTGAAATATTCCACAGTGAACTTGGTCCAACTTTCCGCTAGGGATTCAATTAATTGCTTTTCTTTTGGTTAAAGGTGTAGTTTTTTTTTCACTTTTACGACTTTGCCCCTCTTGCGAAAACTTTTTTAACATAATCAAGATATAAATTTGGACTTAGTTTTACACAACTCGGCTTATTTAGCAGCTGACGTAACACTTAATAAATCCTGTAAATGTGTTGAGATAACGATATTCGTTTTTTTTTTAACTCTCTCTTTACTAGTGTAATGTAATTCCTTATATCTAAAACAAAGATCGGATAGTGAAATATTAAATAACAAACACACACTCCAGAGCTGAGATTCCACTCGGAAGTCAACACTTTATCTATTTAATGTAGATAATCTAATATTTATTCAATATTACCCTAAATTGGTACCTGAAGCGGAGTGATGATCACCTATCCTTCATGTATTAACAATCAAGATAAAACTGCGTTTATATGATGCAGTGCCCTATGCATCATTGGGGTACGGATAAAGATTTGAATTTACTGGATATTTATTTCGAACGACTACGGCATTTTGAAAGTGATCAGTTTTGTCAGGAAGATAACTTTTCAACTCATCTTTGTTGATAACTTGTCGCCGAGGTACTTCATATGCATTCACCGGCAATGCACGGAGATGTATTATCTTTACTGTTCTAACGCATAATTTGCCTCTACGAGCGTAGTCTGTCTCACTCATGTCACCGTTTCAAGGAATGGATAGATTGTCATATCATGATAGTGCAGAATTATGTGCAAACTAAAATATGCACGGCAACTCATTTGTGCTTGCTCGAAGGTATAGAAGATAATGTTGCAATAGTTTGAACCTTTCTTTATACTAACAATACTGGATGATAAAACTGAATCACAGATATTGGTAAAGTTAATAGTATGAAGATACGTAGCGCATTGCACATGTGGCTTAGAAACCACGTGTGATGATAACTCAAAAGTAAATTAATGAATATTTGGCTATTGATAAATATGAAGTTTAAGTTATCCAGGCTACGTAGCTGATGGGTTATCTTTTTCACTTTGATTCAAACCCGTTGCATCGATTTCATACGAAAGATTTTACTACATTAATTAGATAATTTTACCTTTACTGTGTACGAATTTTCAACGAATCTCTATTTTCAGGAAAAAGTTACTCAAAAAATTTAATGAATATTAATTTTATACCAAATGTTATCTATATTACGTAATTAAAACATTGAAATATGTTTGTAATCGAAGCTCAAAAGCTTTTTTATAAGCGAAGTTTAATGGAATAAAATGATTTTCAAAAAATCTTTTTTTATCAAATGAACGTCGTTTTTAATGTCTTTTTTTTAATGAGGTATTATCAATTTTTATCGAAAAAAAATAATGGTACCTACCCCTATTTAAAGGTTAGATGCCATAAAAACCGCGGGTTTATCGCGAAAATGATTAACGGTTCCATGACAGGTATACTAATGGAAATATTCAAACCATTTAACGTTCGTTTTCAGTCTTTTATATTTAGGGTTGCCATATTTTTCTCAGACCACGTCGGGACATTTTAATAAAGGAAGATGTGGTTATCTTTCAATGCGGTTGGACAACTGTCATATTGTGTATTAGTGGATTTAATAATAATAAAATATTTATTTTTAAGTTTTACTCATAAAAGTTTTTAAAAATTACTTACTTTTTCAAGGTATTATGTCGAAAGTCCACCTACGCATGTATTGAATCCAATTTTTTTAAAGAAAATGGACAAAAATGGTATTCAAATGCAGTCATATAAAACGCTGTTTGTTTCTTTCACAACAGCCTTCGCTTTCACACATCTTTGGTTAGATTTAGAAAGCTTCTATTAAGCAGGGGTCCTTTTGTATGTACGCAAAATCCAAACCCGGATTATTTTACACACTGAAAACAAATAAAAACCAAATTTTTAATTTTTATTTAGCTTATACTCACCAGTCAATTTTTATTCATAGCATTTTATGTATGTCCAAATACTTGTTCACAAATCTAGGTGTCTCCTTTGTGGAGTTATTTTACATTTTTAACATCTCAACATGTCTGTATAGTACTTATTTCTTTTTTAACAAAAATGTTAATAATATTAGTATTTAACCACTCACCGTGAGTGGTTATATACCAATATTTTTAACATTTTTTTAATTATTAATATTTTTGCCTAACTCGGTGAGTGGTTATATACTGATATTATTAACATTTTTGTAAAGAAATAATTGAAAATGACTAACCACAAAGTAAATGCTTTAAATATGAATAAATCGAGAATATCTGTATAATAATATACACTAAAAGTGGTTTAAACCCATGTCTGTGGTTTAAAATGTTTAAACCGCCTTTACATCTATAATCACGACGAATGGCGGCCCTACTTTAATTTCTTTTGAATTCCGGGGATATTATTCAACTAATAATGATGTGGTGGGAAGTTTATTACTATTAAAAGATATTACCGTTTGTCATTCCCATTATTGGGTATATTAATATCAGGAAATGGATTATATTAGGCTCGGCAATTTAAATATACGGAAAACTCAAAATCCGCAAAAATACTTCTGTAAATTTCAATAAAAAAATGTGATTAGACTGATTTTTAGAAGGTCAATGGGTCTATTCTACAAAACTCGTTAAGAATTCATTTGTAAAAAAAATGTATTCCTATCAAGTTACGTGTCTCCCCTGTCATTGTTCTGAGATTTTCCTTTTTTATTTTTTATTTATTGTATTAAGTTTTAACATGTTTTTTTTTGTATCAAACAGTGCTTAAGGCCCAGTTTTCGTTAAGCCACAACATAATTTTCTATAAATAGAGTAAAATTTTACGTAATTGTTTTTTTTTCTTAAAACACTGTTTTTGCATTGAAAAAATAAGTTTTTCTTCAAAATAATTAAATGGTTTTGAATAGAAGAGTTATTGAAAGGTTAGGAAAAAAATGGTTTTCTACATAAAATATTCGATCAATTCTTTAAAAAAATCGGACGGAAAAGACGTGTTACCTCTACGGTGGTCGACCAGTGCACGAATTCTGTCTTGTGTTGTATCTCCTTAATGATACAGTATTTCAGTAATGAGTTACCTCTCTGATAGAGCATATACCGCTGGTGTTTATAATTTCTAGCATAAGTATCACGTATGGCTGATATTTTAAAGGAAAAAGAGGATATTATTTAAATTCATATTGTGTCGTTCAGTAATCGTATTTTTAAAAAGCAATTATGTGCACTAAAAATAAAATATCAAAGTGAAATTTCTTGAACAAATAAAAGCATAGAATAGGGGAGTATAGAAATTATGTTTGTTGAAATGTATTATTTAATGTACATAACGAAACGAGTTGCGTTTACATGTATTTTGAGCTTAATCTTTTTGTGTTTGAAACTTTTAGAAATAACACCAATTTACTCTATAAACGACCATTTTAAACATAAAGAGACTAATCTTGTAACTTGTAACATAAATTAAATATTAATTTTTGACATCTCTTCAAAGATGAAGAAGAATATGGAAGTCTGGGCATTTACGGAGCTGACGACCAAATGCCCAGACTTCCATATTCTTCTTCATCTTTGATGAGATGTCAAAAATAATATGAAAAATACTCCTATAATTGGAGATAATCCAGATTTGTGAACAAGTATTTGGACACACTCAATATATTGTAAATCAATTTACTACATAAATGACTATTTTAAACAGAAAGGGATAAGATAGAGATGATGACCCGGTTAGTCTTTTTTGTGTGAACTTTTCACTAAACGGTCAAACTTATAACATGTGCCACGCATTTAAAGTTGGACAAAATCAAGCCGTTTTACAACGATTTTCTTGTTATACTTTTTGAGGCTTGATAAATGGATTGACCCAGGACCCCCTTTTTAGTGTAAAACCGGCCCTGTTTATAGTACAAAGTTCAATGTACATAACCGGAGTAAGTAATTTAACTTTGTTCGTCCCTGTCAAAGTTTCCGAGTGAAAATTTTCGCATATTATGTGGCGGGAACATGGTAGGCAATATACAAAAGTTTTCTTCGCCCACTCGGGTTTTGTATTTAATTTTTAGAAGACTTTGCCTCGCTCGTGTTATCATAATATTATACCTGTATTCACGAATACCGTCAATATACATAAAGTTCATACAAAAGAAAGAGTTAAGGACGATCTTCGCCTCCTCTATTCTTCCCCCACCCATATGAAACTATCATTCTTCTGATCAAAGACTTGGCACGATCAATCAGAACCTAAAATCTGGTAGTGTCAAAAGTCTGCGTAATCGGAGGGCATGTATTGCTAGATGTATGGATGTGAAGGAGGCGAGGAGTGAATGTCAGGACAGAAGAGTGTGGCGTTCCATTCTCTCTCCCTATCCCCTGCGGGGAAACGGCGTGATGGTAGTAGTAGTAGTAGTAGTAGAAGTTCTTATGATCAATTACCTTCTCTCTTATGGCGGCTACAGACGGAGCCGGAATGGCGGCAATTTGCAATATTTTTTTTCTGTATTGTCTCTAATCCGTCACGTTCACGTATGAATTTTAACACGCCGGGTGATTTCGAGTTGACATTCGTGTCATAAATGTGAAAGAGCGGTTCAATATTAACCAATTAGTAGTCCTCGTCAACCTGAAATTCATACGTGAACACAAAAAAAAAATACAGCCGCCATATGCATTACGGCTCCGTCTGTAGTCGCCGTAGGGAACGCCACATAGACAGTTAGTTTTGTAAATAATGCAAATAATTTGTAAACATACTTTTTTGTTACTTCTTTTTACCATCTAAAAAATAATCGAAATATATTAAAATAGCGATAATGAAATCATACAGAAAATCGGGCAGACCACCAAAGAGATGGGCCGATAGCTGGGAATCGACGTCGCAGGAGGCTAATCCCTCTTAAAAACAGGCCACAAGGTCTATAATAATAATAAGAAGAAGAAGAAACCATATCGTAGTCGTACAGGAGAAAGTGACCAACTACCAAAACGTAAAATGTTCAGGAGGGCCATTTGCATACCAAGAAAATAAACACAAATGCGGTTAGTCATTTTTAACAGGTCAAAATATTATATACTTCCAAGTTTAAAATCCTTTGGGATGTTTTTCAGGGCAATATTAAGCTAGTAAGATATCAAATAGTCAATGATCACGTTTTTGTAAAACAATGCACTTGGTCACTTTCTCCCGTATGACTACGATATAATTCAGTGAGGCCTAGTATTGGTTAAGTCGCAACTTAATTTTCTCCAGGTAACATTTTACATATCGCTCACTCCTTTCAAGAACGTCATAAATCAAAAATCGTCAATTTTCAGTTGTGCATGCTTTCGAAATGCCCAGAAAATGTACTATATCCCAGCAAAAGCAGCATATTTTTAACTTAATATTTACCCGCTACAGGGCAGAAAGTGCTTTTATTGCATTTTTAAGAAAAGGTATTGTTCAATAATTTTTTTAAATATACCACATATTTTTCAAATGGAGAAAAAACCTTCAGGTTTTACCTAAAAAGATCTGTTGCACAGTAAAGAGTTTAATAAGTGGCTTAATATTTATTTTTAATACATTGTATTATATTTTCAAACTTTAAAAACGTTCTCCTGAAATATCAAGTTTTTTGGTTTATGACGTTCTTGAAAGGAGTGAGCGATATGTAATTAATTTTTTTCTTAAAACACCGTTTTGACATTGAAAAAATAAGCTTTTCTTCTAAATAATTTTATGGTTTTGAAAATAAAAGAGTTTTTGAAAGCTAGGGAGTTAAAAAAAAATTCTAAAAAACAAAAAATATATAATATACATATTTAAAAATCGGGCGAGGAAAGACGCGTTAACTCTACGGCAGTCGGCCGGTGATTGAATTCTGTGTTGTATCCCCTTAATGGAGAGAAAATGGGTAAAAAAAAATAGATTTAATAAAAAAAACATAAATGAAAAACAAAGAAACGTTTATTCAGAAAATTACACATTTTATAAAATTATAATGGCAATTCAATTATTTGTATGTTACAATAAAACAGTGAAATATTCCCATTCGTAGAACATTCATAAATGCATGACTTAAAACTAAATTAAATATTTGATCATATTGTTGCTATGAGGAAGTCGAGAGTAATTTTAATATTTTCTATTTGTAAACAGACTACTGTAAGTAAATTAATTTTTTTGAAAAATTGGCATATTGATGCCGTTGCGGTGTTTTGCATTTTATTGAAATGACGTCACAAAAACTTGTGTAAAATTTGAATCACATGCATAATATCAAAAGGGAACCTGCCTTACAAGACTGATTAGCGTGAGCTATATATAAACGGTTGCCCCTTTTGGCTAAATCAGTAACAATTTGTACAATTCCATGCGAAGATTTTTTTTTAAATTCTGTTTTAAGTATCACTGAACATCATAGATATAATTAGGTAGTTCGGAACATGCTTCTTATTTTACATATGTAATATACTTATTATAATTAATATATTTAAATAGTTTTGAACGTCCTTAGTATCAATACTTATGTAACTTTGATTGTTCTCACTATCATGGAAATATTTAGTTAGCTTTGAACGTCCTCATTATCATAGATATATAGTATTTAGTTAGCTTTGAACGTCCTCATTATGATAGAAATATTTAAATAGCTTTGAACATAATCATTATCATAGATATACATATTTAACCTAATACTTTGTTTTAACAAAAACTGTTCAATGTTAAAATAACCCATATCTTTATACTACTTTTAAAATTTGTTATTGATTATTGATTGGTTTTCATAGTTATTAAAATAAGTTATATAAAAAACGACAATTGTGGAAGTCCAATTTTAACCTTAATTTAAAACATAAAATGTTACATAAAGGTCTATAATTATTTGAAAAAATTACAATGTGCAATACGAAAGACCCGGAAAAATTTAGTTTAATCCCAATATAAGTAAAAACCAACTAGAGTGTACTGCTTATGAGATCTAAATATAAGCCAGTCTGAAATTTTCATTTTCGGATTAGAACAGTTAAACTAAGCGTCTCTCTTTCTCTCTCTCACGTGCCAAACCTGCGTTGAGCACTATCAAAGGTGATCACTTAAGTTGGCCAAATACCAGGTTGTAAGCTTTGGAAACCTCAAAAAAGATTTTTTAACATTGTCATGTTGTAAAAAAAAGTATTTTGTACATTGGTGAGCTTATCCAAGTGCTTAAAAGCAGCACATACAAGATTTTAAAATACCACTTGATCTGAGAACACAAGCTGCGAAAGCTTCAAATAGATTCATATTGAAACAACAAAACAAGGAATAATACAATTCTTCACCGAGTCCTTCATTACACGCAATATAAAACAATTTATCTTAAATTATCACTAAACAACTTGTTTTTTGCTTTTTTTGTACATTTTTGTTATATTTTAATATTATTAAAAAAAAATCACAATAGGAAAATTATCCTTACAACATTAATTCATTTAAAAAAATAAAACATAAAATATGACTTTTTTATGGTCTACAAGTATCTTTAACTGTAAAGCAAAATATTAATCAGTCACTCTGCACTCCTTATCTCTAAATTGGTTGTTCATATTGCATTGACTTGATGTGAAAAATCACTATCTAGAAAAATATTATTATTGGTGATGATGAGATTTGGTTGAAATGAACATTTTGATCTAAAAAAGAAAGTAAACATAATGATTTATAACTGTGGGCCTCAATTCCAAATAAAGCTATAACTGAAAATTAGTAAAAAAAACTTAAAATTACATTTACCGTATCATTCTTGCCAGCACTACAAATTAAAAATATTTTGTGAAAATAAATCAATAAAAAAAAGTTATTTTCTAGATTTCCAGGCTTCGTTAAAACAAAAAGTATTGTGGCTGCGTTTGGAATTAACCCCACAAATTAGAAAAAATTGGTGGCACAAAATCGATCTTTATATTTAATCTCAACATCAACAAAAATAAACAGAAAATTAAACAAAATAGACCAAGATAAATTTCAAACTGATAGTACAAATTTGGCCAGCAAAATTCATGACTTCATCTTAACATTTTTGTACAATCCGTCGGTTAATTGGGGGTTATTCAGCTGAGATATAATATCTTTTACCAACTAAAAGAATGTAAGATTTTATAAATAGTAATTCATTTAAGAACAAACTTAAGTCTCCGATAAATGTCGCCAATGTTGCAAAGATGCATAACTAATTTCCGCCAAAAAGATAAAACGCTTTTCAAAATCTTTTTTTTTTAACATAAATCGTTTTTTTAATGTGTTTCCAGTATGAATTGTGCATTGTTGCAGTATTGGCGATAATGTACTTAAAAAACTAGGAATCAGATTATTGGATCTCAATCGAAAATAAAACTATAAGAACAAATCACTGTTTCATTTCATTTTTACCACAGTTGGTATTTTTAAATGTACAGCCATAAAAAAAACATTATACGGTGGGCATGCAAACAGGCGCTGCCATATAAGGCCCATATGCGGTGGGCATGCAAACAAGCACTGCCATATAAGGCCCAAAAACCGTGGGCACGCAAACAGGCACTGCCATATGCGGTGGGCATGCATACAAGCACTGCCATATAAGGCCCATATACTGTGGGCATGCAAACAGGCACTGTCATATAAGGCCCAAATACGGTGGGCATGCAAACAGGCACTGCCATATAGGGCCCATATTCGGTGGGCATATAAACAGGCGCTGCTGTATAAGGCCCACGTGCGGTGGGCTTGAATATTATAAACACATGAATGAACTACTTGGACATGGATTTTTGATACATCCTTTCAATAATAAACCACACATATTTCATATTTATAAATGTGTATATGTTTTGTTACTTATACTAGTATTGCAAATTACCACAAAGAAAGTATAATTGAATCGACACATTGTACCACTTCCAGATTCCAACTAAGATTCCAACTAAAATCAAATCCCGAAGAAGTAATGTTTCATTAGCAATGATCTGAATTTAATACGTATTTCTTCTGTAATTTTTGGTATTGTAAAAAAAACCTGAAATAAAAACATAAAATTTTACAACTTTGATAATATTTCAACTAAAAATATTATAAGGATAGTAAATTTAGTACCCTTCGAATTTTATATATATAGGCTAGAAACACGTACATCAGAATCATAGTGAAACAGCTTGGAACTTTGTCATTCTAGAGGTACGGTATTAAAATTTACAGAAGAATCGTCAAAGCTTATGCATCATTTACACGCAATGGCTGTCGAATAAGTCATTCCGCTAAGACAATCCAAAAAAAATCTGTTAAAGTTGTCACACTCACACATACATAAGCCGATAGTGTTGTTAGTTCCTTACATTTACTTACATTTTTGTGTTGCCGATTTATCTATGCTTTTTCCTTGATTTGATGTATATATAGTTTTTTTTTGGAAATGGAACCCATCAGTAAGTGTTTTGTATCTATCATTTTATTATCTATGGTGAAAAATGACATATGGCACACCTGCACACATCCCAAAGAAAAATAAATATGCATTTTTACAGTCTGAAACTGACAAGGAATATGCATTTATAAGAAAGTGTCAAATTATCTCAGGACATTTTGTTTCTTTGGATGCCCAGTGATACGAGGCCTTCGGAATGCCTTAGTGGAGTGTCTGATCAACAAACATTGAAACGTACAAAACATTTATAATTCCAGTGGTAATTTCATTAAACCTACACAGAAAATTGTCAAACCAATTAAAGATACATATTCAGAAAACATTTATTCTCCATATAATGCAGATCAGTGCAAGTTTTGATAATTTTATATAAAACCTTAACTAATCACAGCGAAACAACATCAGCTATTTACAAATGAATCCACATCCACATTATTACAGTTGGAACATGATACACGTACAGACACTCTCACGTATACTATCGTAAGCCACAAACTGTCAAACTACACAGAAAATTGTCAAACCAATTAAAGATACATATTCAGAAAACATTTATTCTCCATATAATGCAGATCAGTGCAAGTTTTGATAATTTTATGTAAAACCTTAACTAATCACAGCGAAACAACATCAGCTATTTACAAATGAATCCACATCCACATTATTACAGTTGGAACATGATACACGTACAGACACTCTCACGTATACTATCGTAAGCCACAAACTGTCAGTATTGTAAGTGCAGACAGTTGGTAGAATTCCATATTGAATTGTTGGGTAATACATCCAAAATTAAACACGGTCAATGAATTGAATTGTACTTTATTTACATATATGATATGTGATGCGTTTCATCTTATTAAGACATTAGACATCAAACACTCATTGTTTGGTAATGATAAACACAGAGTGTTTGATAATGTCTTAATAAGACAAAACGCGTTACATATTATATTTGTAAATAAAGTAGAATTCAATACATTAACCGTGTTTAATTTTGGATATATTACCCAACAATTCTATATTGAGTTTATTTTAAAAATTACTTTATAATTTTAGTTTTGTTAATCTTTCCCTTACTCTTGTGAAAAAAATACATGCATTCCTAATTATATGTATTTATTGCACATGTAAAAATGACCAATTTAAAATCTGAAAAATAAGAATATTCATATGTCAAGTCAAGTGATGATTTTTTAAAATTAAATTGCTCACAAAAACGAGAAAGAAGAGCACTTTCGTTCGATGCCCGAGATCAACTGAGTATATTTCTAGCATTCCCATATAACAAGGGAGAGTGCGATAGAGACATGAATAGCGTCACTCGTTTTCTAGAATGAATATACCTACGTCACACACTGGCACATGCTCAATTTTATCGGCAAATTAATTCCCAATTTTCACAAAATATTTTTGATATGGCAAAGAAGTGGTAATCATGATCAATATTATTTTTCATACAACATGTAAATGTATTACAAAAGAATATGTAAAATCTTAACCCAATATTTATTATATTTACAGAGGTATTTAAATTTTAAGAAATATATACACATCACAGGAAAGAATGGTTTAAAAAAGTGTAAAACTCGGTAGAAACGTAACAGAAAAAAATATGATAAAATTTTCTTATGCGGAATTGGACTTGGTGGCTTAGGATAGTATGCAGAGAAAGTATTGATAGGTATATCATGATGTATACAATTAAAAAACAGTCACTAAAGTTAGCCATTGACCTATTTTTTTACGTCACAGTGCAAATTGTCACAGCATTTTCATTTGATTTATTTTCAAGAAATCTAATGATTTTTAAATAACGCATTTATGTATTTAAATACAAATGTACTGCATCTCAGGAGGAATGACATATTTTGAGATAACCTGCGTATAAAAGATTTTTTTAGATGCACACGAAACACATCCAATTCATATCACGGAAAAAGAATCACCGAAGATGGTGACTGGCAGGGTTGCCAAATGAAAAAACATGCAGGAACTGCATGACTTTCAGTTTGTATAACTCGGGGTATTGCCGCATTCCTTTTTTACTAAATTGTGAATTTTAAATTTACTTTTTATACAAATTTTATATTAAATTTTAAACATGATATTCAGAATACAATTAACCCTAATTGGTTTAATTAATGACTATAGCTGGTGCACGGAGGGCTACATACTAGAGAATGCCACTTTATCAACATGATACATTTAATCTACTTAACATGCAATATTTTAATTATATTCAACTTTTTAAATATGATTCATTCTACTTTGTATTTTTTAAACTTTTAATGGAGATCGCCAATTAAGATATCATTGTATACATATAACTTCGTTAAAAGTAAAAATAGGCACACATATTTTTGTTCGTACTAAAAAGTAAACTAACAAAAATGAGTGCATTTACTCCAGATATATTTTGTCAAATTGGTCCTTACGATGTTCTGCTGAGAAAGTGCTCATTATTGTATGCAAAACCATATAAGTTTTTTTTTAAATGAACACTTCAGCGCATAGTATTTGCATTCTAGTATAAAAAAAAGTGTACACTCGGAACATTTTTCAATACAGCCATATATTGTACAAGCAAAAAATGATAAATATTTTCGATCAATTATTCAAATTAATTTGTCTCAATAAAAACAGTCAAATTTTGGCACAGCAAGTACCGGAGACGCAACTGTTGCATATACTGTAACTAAACAATATGGATATTGTCTCGAATGGCTTAATCCGGCAATATGTCAACAAATCTGGTTACAGCAACAGTGAGTTTTGATACAGTAACAGCTAAAGATCATCAGATGAAAACCCGGCACGATAATTCGTATGGTTCAACTACAGTTAAGTGATACAAGGCAGTTCTCAATTTACGAACGTCAGTTTGGAAACATTTACTGTAGTGAACTTGGCAATTTAGATTTAAAAAATCTGAATACAGGTCAAATCTCGGTATTACAAATTTCACGGGACCAAAAAAATATTTCGTTATAATGCAAATTTGTTACATTGGATGTATAGGATGACAGATTTTAAATTTATTTTATCGCTACATTATACCCACTCTTATCAGAAAATTAAAATTAGTTATTACTGTTACACTACACCCTATCTTCAATACAATATAAATACCTACCTACTACGGGACACAACAGAAATGAAATTATGATTTTCAAACTGTGAGACTTTTTTGGAAAAAAGAAATTTATAAGCAATGAAAGATAAGTGAATTAAAAAGCAGGTTCAAATAGGTTTTTAATTTTTGATTAAAAAAATTTAAAATTTTCTTTTGGACTTCTCAATGTTTTAAATTGAATTGTAACATCATTTTAAAATTTTGAAAAACAAGTTCGTTATTCTGAGATTGGCTTCGCTACATTGAATTTTGGTTCAGTACATTTTATATGGAAGTTTTCCAGGGACAAATTGTAGATTTGTTATACTGGAAATTTCGCCAATTCGGTATTCGCTACAAAGAGATTTGTCCTGTAGTTCCGATTCATCTTTATCATTCGATTTTGCCAGAGCTTATTATCTGGCCTTGTGACAAGAGCGAGGTCTATCTAGCGCACTCAATCAGAACCGAACCTGGTATGTTTTTTTGTATCTGATCCGTCCAGTGCGTATAGGAGTGACTGGCGACCACACGACCTCACGCATGAAACTACACCCCACACAAGTGGATTCTTATCTTCGCAATCACATGTCCATAGTAGTAGAGGATTCTAGAATTTACGACAGATGACAGTCATTGAGTAATGTTAAGTTCCTCTAGAATGAAGGCATTTGTGCGGCGCTTAGTCTGTGATACAAGCAGCATCTTATAATAGGAGCCTATGCATTTGAAATTGAATATTTCGGAAATTTTCATTTAAATCTTAAATTTATTTATTTTTTACTCATTCATACATTTCAGGATTCAACATGGTGCAGCTCAGGCTGATAATGGGCCAATTCACCAATACTCTAATTATAATATTATAATTTCGTAAATCCGTTCGTAAATCGAGAACTGCCCCAATTATTTGATTTAATTATTTGGTATATGCGGCACCTTGCTTATTAAAATAGACATTTGGATTATCCAACGATACTACAAACAGCTCTCAGTAATCACAGACAAATTCTAGTATTGAATGATTCCCTACTACTTATGGCAAAGTAAAAAGTGTCATACGCATTCAATATATGTTGATCAGATTTCCCAATTATTTTAAACTATTAAAATCCAACATTAACGCATTTTTCTGTAAATATGTTGACCAAACTTGATATGTTTTCCTGGCAATTGTGTGATTTGTATTATTTTTTGTTTGGAAAATTCTATCTCATGAAATTTCAATAAACAGAGATTTACTGTATACACAGATATAATGAATCTCAAAGAGGTTTGGTTGACCTCTATATAACCAATTCTACTGAATTCTACCACATTAAAATAATGAATATGTGTGCTATGAGAAATAATACAGTAAACACGTTGCAATTCAAATGTGCACATACCACAAGCATGTACATAGTTTCATTTTACATATCACTACTGCGTACATGAGTGACACACTGAAATTATATATTTTTCATCGGATGCTATGGCTAGGCCAGGGTGGATTTCAAAAGAAATTGTTACATCGAAGTTTTACTGTATACGTAGTCTCACTTTGCAAAAAATAGTGTGGGTCTGTTTCTGCGGAAGTCCACCAAGCAACTGGTGCAAAAATTTCGATGTGTCATTCTGCGATTAAGCTTCTATTAAAAGCGTCAATCTCAAAATCACATTGACAATCTTTTATTGATGGTGCCCTGACCCCATATGCGCAACATGACAATGCAATTTTTATCGCATGACTGCCTATTACTTCATGCCATATTGAAATAATCCATATAGTGGGAAATATTCAATACATTCTGAAAAGAAATATAAATTTTTTTAAATTAAAAATGTATAAATATAATTTGATTATTTTTCACAGCTAGAGGCATCTCTGGATTATTGATAAATGGTAATTTTTTATAAGGTATAGTATATGCTTATAAATTTAAAAATTGAGATACATTTCCTTTACGATTTGGGGTCACATTACTACATGGTTCTTCTAACCCTTATCCACACTCAATGGCGCATAGGGCACTGCATCATATTGACGCAATGTTATTTTTATTGTTTATTATTTTTGATTGTTACATGAAAGCAAGCTGATTAATTATACGCTTCAGATACCAGTCCAGGGTGATAATAAATAAATACTAGAGCGAAAAATCTTAGCATTTATTTTTACCTCCCTTAGAATTCGTTCCGATTTTAAATTTTTTAAATTACTTTATCGACAATGAATTAGTACAAAATATTGCAGACGTAATCTACACCTACTTGTAAATTAAATACGCTGAAATTGTTATATTTTATTTGGAAAGTGGATAAACTTGCTACCGTTCTGGAGGTCCCAGGTTCGATTCCCAGAGGGGTGTCAAATAAAAAAGTGATTTTCTCACTCTACTATTTATTCAATACTACCCTGGACTGGTACCTGCAGAGGACGGCTGATCACCTTTCCTTCGTGTGTTAACGGTCAAGATAACACTGCGTTTATACGATGCAGTGCCCTATGCACCAGTGGGGTGCGGATAAGGGTTCGAAGATGAAGACTGTATTATATTATTATGTAATAATAAAAAATTAAACCTTGAACAGTATAAAGGAAGTGTTTTAACCTGTTAACCGGGCGGTCTGCTGTCCAATTACGCAACTTGTAACGGGCGCGAATACTGATTCACTCCGTGTCTTAAATTCATGTCGAGATAGGTATGGATGACTAATACCTTATATTATTTTGAGAAATAAAAAGACTTTGTGTTTTGATCCACTCACATTTTTACTAACCAACTAGTTTTGGCAACAACCTGTTGCCCTCTTCAGGGTTTAATCTATGACTCATATGAGTCATAAATTAAATTAAACCCTGAATGTTATTTATGAGTCATTTATGATTTATTTATGAGTCATTATGATTCATAAATTAAACCCTGAAGAGGGCAACTGGTTGTTGCCGAAACTAGTTGGTTAATAAAAATGTGAGTGGATCAAAACACAAACTCTTTTTATTTCTCAAAATAATATATCAATAAGATACACAAGGTTAATGCTTTCAATATTCAAAAGACTAATACCTTTGTTGTTCGATAAATATACGTCCATACATATATAATATAATAAACATATATTTCAAGGACGTATTCATATGTCCTTCCCGTACCCGATATTGTTTGCATTGGACGTATTTATGCGTCCCGCCCGGTTAACAGGTTAATATAGTAGCGGGATGTTAGGTTGGATTAAAAGTCGACGTTGTTCAGGTTGGACCCGGAGAAGGTGGGCAGGTCCTCCTTGACGACCAGCTTGCCGATGGGCGTGACCTCCATGTCCTTCTCCATAAGCTTGGTCATCTCGGCCTTGAGCTTGTCCAGGATGGCGTAGTTGGGCTGGTTCACGGCCGCCTTGGACTGCAGCAGGGTGATCTCCTGCTCCTCCAGCTTCTTCTCCTTGAAGCTCTTCACCGAGCGCGTCCCGTACAGCCGCAGCAGGGAGCCCCACGACGAGATGTTCGGATGAAGGGCCTGAAGAAGAGACAGCAATGTCACATACATAATCAATATACATTTAAATTCACATACAAAATCCATTACTAACATATAACTATCAAATTATGCCTAAAACCTTCACCATAACTTATTATTATTAATTATTAAAACCCTTATCCACACCCCAATGGTGCATAGGGCACTGCATTATACACACAGTGTTATCTTGATCGTTAACACACGAAGGAAAGGTGATCAGCCCTCCGCTTCAGGTACCAGTCCAGGGTAATATTGAATAAATATTAGAGCGAAAAAATCACTTATATTCATTTAACCCCCCTGGGAATCGAACCCGGGACCTCCAGAACGGTAGCCGAGCGTGCTGACCATTACACTACGGAGGCGGACATAATCAATATACATTTAAATTCACATACAAAATCCATTACTAACATATAACTATATCAAATCATGCCTAAAACCTTTACCATAACTTACACGTAACTATTATTATAATACAATACTTAAATCATCCAATTTAAATGCATTTTGTCAGAAATATTATATAAAATCATGGTTTTCAACTCACTGATTTGATTTCAATGACTTACTATGTACGATATCGCAAGAAACTTGAACTTGATTTGAACATGTCTATAAGAAGTAACTGCCGAAAATTTTGTTGTTGCAGAGAATACAGGAGTTCCCCATACTAATGAGCAGTAGAAGAGGTCCTCAACCAACGTTTCCAGATTTAATTATATATTATTAAAATTCACACACAAAATCCATTTCTAACATAAAATGATATCTAAAACCTTTACCATAACTTACATGTAATTATTATTTTAATACAATACTTAAACTTATTAAATTTTAATTAATTTTGTCACTAAAATTATATATAATCATGGTTTTCAACTCCTGCCTTGTTGTATATATAATATAGAATTTTGTCTAGCCTCAAACCAGTCTGATGATGTCGGTTACGACGATACCCGGTTGCTGGTCAAATAAAATTGTTGTGGAAAAAATTACATAGTTGTTATTTTATTATATAAAATCCAGTTCCACCAAGAAATGTCAATCAAAATACAGTAGAACCTCTCATAATGAGCACCTCTCATAAAGAGTAACTCGTATAACGAGCTTTAAAAAATGTGAAAAAGTTGCTCCCTTAACAAGCACCATTTCGCATAACGAGTTACAGAGAAAGGACAAGTCCCTTTTTCACGACAGTCACTTGTGAGCCGGGACTGCCGCGCCAGTCAAAACAAAAAATGTTTCGCTTAACGAGTGTTTCGCTTAAAAAGTAAGATTCTAGAATGAATTATGCTCGTTATGAGAGGTTCCACTGTATTTATAAATTTGGCTTTTAATTTGTAGTATTTCATTTTCATTTATATTACTAAATATTAAAATCAAACACTGATTTTTAGAGTCTACTAAATTAGTATTTCATTTTAATATTCAATATATAAAAATAATCAATACTTAGTCTTTCTATTCCCTTGTAAACATTGACAATCTTTTTACATGTTGATATCTTAACATAGATGACGAAAAATATAGAAGTCTGCATATTTACAGGGGTTATGACCTGTCATACACGGGTTAAGTGATCGCTTTACACATGTGTAACATTCACCATTCTACCCATGATTGACAACCATAATGCTAAAATTTTTGGAACTCGTACATATATCATAAATCTCATGATGCTTTATATTTGATTCACAGGAGCCATCTATGGTTGGTTGAGAAAGCTTTTATGTAGCAGACCTTTTTATTTAGATGTATGCAAGATCTTAACCGGATTATTTTACGTACTGAGAGACGCATGAAAACATTATTTTTTTTAAATTAGGAAGCTTGTAATTTAACCAGTTATTTTATTTGCAGTATATTTTTCTGACAATCTTATTGATATTTGAGAACCTTCTTTAGGAATATTTACATATTCAGAAGGTTAATCGTGCCTTGTCAGCCACCAGTTGTCAATAAGACACAATTGGAATGTTTCGTGTCTGCCACCAGTGGCTGACACTATATACTTTATTTGGACCCTGTATAAATTCATTAATTTCTATACAGAGTGGACGTGGCACCACCTTATAAACTCTGTCAATGGCAGTGTTGGTAATCCGTTTTCGACACATGAAAAATCTTAATATATTTTGTATATTAACACACTTCCGATGGGAAAGGACCCGTTGGGTCGATTAATGCTTAAGGACGAGAAGGGTATTTTTACCTTCTGCACCGACCTCATTTCAAAGTCAGAAAAGAAAAAAATTATCTGATGTTTTTATAATATCATATACCAATCTCTTTGTTAAGGTCTTAACTATATGTACATAATTATCAAATCCCGTCACCAGCATAAAAAATATCCGTCTGAAATGTGTTAAAAGTATTTTCAACTTTGTGGTATGGTAATATAACACTTTTTATCATTGATCGTTCACTTCGAGTACTGAATAAGGAGTTTGGATGATGAAATGGTTATACCGAAACCATGAAGTAGCGTTTTTAAGTGATATTACACAAAGTAAACGATGAATGATAAGGAGAGTATTAAACTCAATAATATGCCACAAAACTACATCAAAATAAAAGAACTACATATTATATTTAGAACTATTTTAAAAACCAAAATGATAAACCACAAATAATCTTTTTTTTAGCATTTTACGGAAATCTTATTGGCAGTCAACATGCTAATGTAAAAAGAAAAAAAACCAAGAATTGTATAGCTTTTATTTGCCATTGATTGTATTAATCTACATTTCACAAATTAGAATTCATAGTCTGTGAAGTTTGCACAGCCATTCAAAGAGAACCGCGGATTTTAAAAACAGATCTGAGAATCTGTCAGTTCCACTATCTGTCTCTTGTGAAGTGGACTGCCAGCTGTCACGGCATCGCTTTGGAGGTCTTCCAGGTGGTATCTTCCTTCTGGGTTTTTTTAAAGAGCAATCCAAGCCAGTCTATTTTCTTACATTCTATTGACACGGGCATTCCAGAATCATCTTTGCTGTCTTCCCCATTTGACTATATCATCTTTCTTATTCATTATCTTTGAGTTTCCGGTTATGCACCTCAATTATGGTCCTTAGAAGAGATTTGGTTCTCGGTGTGTCTGCTTTGGTCTCTATCCCATATGTGCCAATCGGTCTCACACATATCTTATATATTTATACTTTGTTTTCAATATTCATGTGTTTCACACTCCGATATTTCAGCCGATTTGTTGACCTGTCTTAGAGCCTCATCATAGAGGTGGCTATAGTGATCTGCTCAATTATTTGATATTCCAACTAGTTTACTTCTTACTGGGTTTCTACTTATTATAAAACTTTTTGTTTTTATTGTGGATATATTATCATTGTATTATATTTGATGTTTGATGCAGTATTTAAAGCAATAATATTCTTTGGAGAACGTCTTCAGATTCTGCAATGAGTGCCGTATCGTCGGCAAAGCACGCTAAACTGATTTTCTTGTCTTTCATTGAGTATTCCAGATCAAGTTCAATCGTGCTTTCAATCATCTTATCCATTATAAGATTAAATAGGAATAGACTGAGCTATCACCTTGTATTATTCCAGTGGGTATTGGGACCGCATTTGTGAGTTCTCCTTGTGCTTTTATTATGGTGTAACTGTCAACCCTTGTATAATTTTTATTATGTATTTTCGATCAATATCTCTGTGACATCATCAAGTCAGACTTTATCAAAAGCTTTAGTGAGGTCAATGAAACATAAGTATGCTGTAGCAAAGTATTGTTTTTCTGCTATTTGGTGAACTATTAAGATTGCATGTGATGTTGGCTTGTTTTTCCTGAAGCTCAGTTTGTCTCTGCTTATTATATGATAATACTGGTGGTAAGTTTTAGCACTAATCTAAATAGCCAAATGCATCTGTAGTTGGCAGGGTTCGCTTTGTCTCCCTCGTTAAAAATTGGGATAGTGATGAATGTATGCCATTCAGTTGGGATTATCACATTGTCAAAGATCTTTTTACTATGCGATCAAGGGATCTTACATCCTTTATGTCACTGTGACCATATTAGGTCTATTGCGACTTCCCTCTGTGTCATAACTCACTCTCGAGACCTGGATGAGTCATGTAGCTCACAATCTCTCTTGGTGGTAAGAGCTTCACCTTCTCGGAGTCCAGTAGTGATCCTCCGAGGATGTGACTTCGAATGTGAGAACTTAGATATTAGCAGATGCAACTCCAGGTATAGCCTGTCACCTGAATATTTTAACAGTTTGCTATATCGTCAAGTCCGGGTGCTTTCCAGCTCTATTCACATCAGATGCCTCAATAGTCTCCTCATTGTTAGCAAAATAGTTAAATAGCAAAAAACAAAACATTCATTACAAACGGAAACTTGTAGAACCCCTTTTGTTAGACGAATTCAAAAGTTTACACAAAATGACAAAAGTTCAGAAGGCCGTGTGGCCTGCTCCCGGGCCCGGGGCGGCGCTGTTTACCTGCAAGATGGCCTGCGAGGCCTGCTGCTTGCCGTCGCGCTTGTTCTTGCAGACCACGGTGGCGGTGTGCTTGCCGACGGTCATGGTGAACTGGTTGCGCCGGTGCTGCAGCGTGCTGATCTCGTACTTGATTTCGCGGTCGCCGATCCCGAAGTTGCGGGCCAGGCAGGTCTGCAGCACGTTGTGAGGAGACGGCTCCATGGTCTTGGCGCAAAAGTCCGCCACGCGCGGATCCTCTATGGCTATGTCATCAAAAAACTGAAAAAATAGCCCCGTTAATTATTCGCATCAACAGTCACAACATTTTGAGTGTGTCCAAATATGTGTGTACAAATCTGGGTTTCATCACTTCTACAAACCCTTATCCGCACCCGATGGTGCATAGAGCACTGCATCATGTGAATGCAGTGTTATCTTGATTATTAACACATCAAGGAAAGGTGATCAGCCCTTTCAAAATTTATTTTAGCACAACATTTTGAGTGTGTCCAAATACTTGTGTACAAATCTGGGTTTCACCACTTCTACAAACCCTTATCCGCACCCGACGGTGCATAGAGCACTGCATCATATAAAGGCAGTGTTATCTTGATCGTTAACACATCAAGGAAAGGTGATCAGCCCTTTCAAAATTTATTTTAGCACAACATTTTGAGTGTGTCCAAATACTTGTACACAAATCTGGGTTTCTCCGCTTTTTCAAATCCTTCTCCGCACCCGATAGTGCATAAGGCACTGCATCGTATAAACAAAGCGTAATCTTGATCGTTAACACATGAAGGAAAGGTATCAGCCCTCCACTTCAGGTACCAGTCTAGGGTAATATTGAATAAACATTAGAGTGAAAAATCACTTATATTTATTTGAACCCCCCCTGGAAATCGAACACGGGGCTTCCAGTAACGGTAGCCGACCGTGCTGACCATTACACTATGGAGGACACCTAAACCACTTGGGAGTTATTTTACATTCTATCACGAAATTGATCATATATGTATGACTTCCAAAATTTTTGTGTCAATGCCAATCATGCGTAGAATGGTGAATGTTACACATGTGTAAAGTGATCACTTAACTAGCCTATGACAGGTCAAAGGCCCTTAAATACTCAAACATTCATAGTCTTCTTCATCTATGTTGAAATGTCAAAAAAAATACAAAAGTTTATTATGACTATTGACGACATGGTTGGTATTATCAAAGAAATTGGAATAAAATATTGGCACATGTCTCCAAATCAAAGATCTTTAAGCTACTTCACACGAGAAAGCTGTTACCATAATTTTAATAATGCCCGTCTTAATCTATTAAGTTACGTTTATTATCCCTGTCTAAACCAGTTAGGTGCCTTAAGTGAGTTTACTCAGTTTCAGTTCAGTTTGTGTCGGGTTGTGGTCCCTGGTTAGGTCGCAGACTCTTGAGTCAGTTTCTCGGTTCGAACCCACTCTACCACAATTTGATACCTATTTCTAACAATGAGCCGCTTAGGCTCACAGAAATAGTATGAAATTGAAGTATTTTTGTAAATAATAAAAACACTAATATATCTCTTTTTAAAAGGTAAAAAAAAACTCACTCAGTGTTCCCGTGTTTGAAGATGATGCGAAATACATCGAAAAACGTGTCACAATAGATATGAAGAAATAGTGGTATTTACCACGTGAAACTTAAAATTTAAAATGTATAGATATTACCACAAAGTGACTGCCCAATCAATTAATGAAAACATATTATTATTTGCATATTTTTCCCATATTTCACAAAGTTACTTAAGATTTAAATATTTACTATAATTTTCTTTTTGCTTTTTAATTGGCATTTTTAATACGTACATTTCATATCAAAATGCCAAAAAAAAACTTGTTTTTTGTCTACGCTCATTTGTGAGTGATTGCATGTGATTTTTCCTGTTTCAAGTTCATACACGAATCTATAATCAACTCATATTTTGAACTATTATGCATATACGATTTGATGCCGTTTTAGCGAATTAGCGAATTTACTCGGTCAACTTGGTCTGTTTCCAAACATATTTTATTTTCATCAATTCATTAATTCAGCAGTCACTGTGGTAAAATCTATCCATTTTTAATTAATGTTTTACTTGTAAAAATGGTGTTTGAAAATGATGCGGAATGCGTCGAAACACGTGTCACAGTAGATTATAAATATTTACAGTAGTAAATACCACTATTTCTACTTAGAAATAGTGGTATTTACTAAGTAGAAAATTAATCAAAAATATTTTATTTTTTAATTGGAATAATCTAAAATATGGGGGTAATCAATTCGGCTGTCCAAACTCAAAACACAGTAACGGACTTTCTTTTTTGTAGTACGTTTTTTTGCATTTTTGGATTTTTGGAGTACATTCTACTAAGTCCAATAATGCATAAAAAACATACTAAAAAAATGTCCCTTACTGTGTTTTAAGTTTGGACAGCCGTATTGGGATGAGGATATTATTCATCCACAATTTGTATTATGAAATTTTCCAATTGTGAACTCACAGCGAGGTCCCGGTCGTTGCTCCTGCTAGCGGTGCCGTTGATCTTGTTGTCCTGGTGGATCTTCTCCCTCATCTCGGGGATGAGGATCTCGATGGCGGCCTTGGCGGCAGCAGACTTGGCCTGGCGCTTGGAGGTCCCGTAGCCGATGCCGTACCGCATCCCGTTGATGGACACCGTGGCAGAGTACGGAGTGGCACCATTTTCTAAAAAGACAGTAACTCTATTAACCCATTGGTTACCGGGACTTTTGGGGTTACTATGTCTGCATGATTTAAACATAACCAATTCTAAATTTTGATGTATAATATGTTTAAAGAAGAAAAAAAATTGCGGAACCTAAAAACATCTCTAACATACTCGGCTGTCCAAACTTAAAACACAGTAAAGGACATTATTTTGTAGTAAGTTTTTTTGCATTTTTAGACTAAGTAGAATCTACTTAGTCCAAAAATGCAAAAAAAAACGTACTGCAAAAAAAATTTCCCTTACAGTCGTACTGTCATAAATAAGTTCAGTTTGTGAAATAAATGTATCTCATAGTTTTATTAATCATGATGCCCGATCTCACGAATCCGGTATTTTTCGCTAGAGTACCGAAAGCCGAAATATCGGATATTGGTAACCAAAGGGTTAACAACAGCTATGACACGGACTTTTTTATATGGCACAAATTTATTTTCAAATGAACACATATTTTGCTTTACTCGATAGATGGCATTGAGTTTGACTACTTATAAATCCGCGATAACGCAGGACTGGCCCTTGACGATTGACCCAGTGGGACCAGTCATTGATATGTTAAACAGGATTGTGGGATTATTTCAATACAAATAATAACAAGCTAGAAATCTAGATGAAAAAGCATAATTGTGGTGGTCAAAATTTTGTTTTTTTTGGCAAAATCTACATAATTATTGTTATTTAACATCTTACACTGGGGTTACATGTATCCATATGGTTTTTTGGAAAGGAAATAGATTTAAAAAGCTAGAATGCGATTAAATAATGACTCACCAAGTTCCTTGAACTCGTACGTGGGCTGTTTCTTGAGCGCACGCTGCACATACTCGTGCAGGATGCACACGTAGCTCTTCCCGCTGGGGTTCATGAGGCACTCCTTGCGGGTACTCTTTACTCCGGCTCCCAGGATACCTGAATACACCGGACACACAATACGTATTACACACCTAACTATTTCAAATTTTAAAGAGCTTACAACTCAAATTTTGCATAGATTTTAATCTTACATATATTTTTTGCCCAAAGAAAAGCAAACAGTCATCGGAATTACATGGACATAAATATACTTGGACGGAACATAGTAACAGTGATAATCCATAGTTGTTAACTAGAAGTTTTGGTCAGTCGTGAGGTTACAATAAACAAATACATAGTAGAAATATGGGTAGTATAAATTTTTACACGCTATAAACTAATGTAAACCAGTTTATACGTGTCTCAAGTTGAGTTGAATTATCTATCGTCTTTATACGAAAGAAGATAGAAGTCTGAGCATCCCAGGCTTTACAACTTGACATTTGGCTAGCTTAAGTGATCATTTTATACACTTATGTAATGTTCACAAATCTGCCCATTTTTGAACATCTATATTGCATTAATTCTTGAAAGTTGTATATATGCTATGTTGTTGGATTCCTTTCGTATCTTCTTGTCTACGTGTGTCATGTCAGGTCCCCCTGACGTCGACAATCACTTGAGAGTAATTGTTCTTGTTTCGGCCAGCTCTAAACAGCACCTCGACGGTTCCGATCCTATTCCAATCTCGTTGTCTTTTCGTATGTTAGTTGTTATTAGTTGGATTTGAAAATGTGGCACCTTCAGTTGAGAAATTTGTGAAGTATAAAGCTTACATTTTCAATATTAAATCAAACACTGATATGAGTCTACTAAGTAATATATTTTATTTTTTTAAAACAAAAATTAAAATAAAAAATTGTGACAATTATTTCGATAGTAGTTTGGTAATGCTCTGACAAGGCGAAATGATTGTCACAAATTTTTATTTTTATTATTTTTTTTAAATAAAATATATAAATTAAATAGTGTTTGATTATAATATTTCTAAATAATGGAGTTCTAAAAATTAAATGCAAAATCAATAAATATATAGCTTACTCCTATATATCTTCCATAGGGTCAACAATCCAGTGTCTGAGAATGTGTAGTAAAAAATGGAATGTAAACTGACCTGGCTGAGATCCATCAGACATGGAGGTGGTCTGTACCGGGAAAGTGATCAGTTTAGTTCCATCAGGAAGAGTGGGTCTCTGAAGGGCCTTGCGTGATTTAGTGAATTTTCGGCGTTCGGACCAAGATCTAACAAAAAAAACAAAAAAAATATGAGCCTCTCTACTGCTACGCTAAGTTGAGTCAAAAACATCAGTGGTACACTTAAAATCTTCAAAAATGTTCAGAATAGCATCTTTCAAAGATGAAGCCTGTGCCTAGAGGTTAAAATTATGAAGCACTGACTAATTTGGTCATTTTTAAACTCGACCAGCTACTATTAAAACCTTTGTGAAGAAAAAACAGAATCGTCTTCAACCAGAATGAGAAAAACAGGCTAACTTTTTTGTATTATTTATGTAAGTCACACACACTGTAGCGCAAATCGAATGCTTGCTTCAGCACAAATACCATACTGGGATGGGCTAATAAGGCACAGATTGGCTGGCTTCCGGGAGAGGCTGATGAAGAGCTCCAACCTCATTATAAAACTGCTTGTGGAACACAGATGTGGGCTGGACATGTGGCAGCACTGGAGCGCAGTGTTGCAATTGCCAGCAGGCTGATCTTCTCATATCACCTCTCCAGAATTACGCTATTTATGTTATTATTATTATTATGATTATTATTTATGAATTATGTTATTTATAACATTTTCGCTTTTATATTTTTGTTATTTTAATTGTAAAAAAATAAACTAACCATCATGCCACTTACCGCGGAGGTAGGCAGAGAGATAGAATACCACGCCAATCTATCTTTGCAAACAATCTTCGCCTCTTCGACATTCATGCATTTCTTCATACAAACCTGCTGAATCCTGACCTAACCACTTTAAAGTATTTGAAATACTTGATCATGTCAAGTTTTCCTTAGTCTTCCTCTGCTCCTATTTCCAATTACATGCGCCTTGTTTTACTGTTCTTTCTTCACTCATTCATTCCACATGCCAAACCATCTCAACACCTTTCTTGATTTTATCAATAATGCTTAACTCAGCCTTACATTCTTTCCTCATATCACCATTTGAACATTGTACATTCATCTGTGAATGCAATACCAAACAATTCCAACAGAACTTTATTTGGGAACCAAATATTTCAATAACCTTCCTACAGATATAAAAAAAATTAAGACATTGAAATAATAAAAAATGGCTAATTAGTTAATCGGAAATAAAAACACAAAATAAAACATACAAATACAAAATATACAATAATGTATAAAAAAAATTATAATGAAAATAAATTGTATCACTCACAAACATAAACAATAAATAATAAGTGCAAGTCCCTCTCCAAGCACAAGAGCCTAGTCTCTTTATTGGAGAGAATAGCATAACTAATTTTAAGATTATATAATTAAAATGTAACTTTGTTTTAAAATCACTATAAAAGTGATTTTGAAAGTGATGTGATTTTATAGTGATTTTACAACAAAGTTACATTTTCATTATAAAATGGAAAATCACAAAGTTAGTGCTTCAAATATAAATTATAAAAAAATAACAAGATCGATAGTGCTAAGATTGCCAAAAGTAGAAACGTCTAGTAAATTAGTCAAATTATTTTATAACTATATTAATTATTTAATAACTATATTAAATAAAATAAAAAGTTTAAAGTCTGAAAGATTGAATATAAATATACTTCTATCCTAACCAGAAATCCGTTGTGTACCACCAGTTTAGCTTTCACTGGTAGGATTTTATTTGATATAACTGAATTCAGTGCACCATTTACTCTTTTCCCAGCATTCACTCTCCTTTCTATATCATTATCAACCTTTCCATCTCTAGAAAACATACTTTCCAAATATACAAAAATAAAATATGGCTGAATAAGTATTGCACCCACCACTACAACCGGGAATAAAAATTATTACTTTATATATCAAATGTTAAAGTCAAACACTGATTTTTTCAGAAAATCAGAGTTAGACTTTAGCATTTAATATATAAATTGAAATGGAGTTTTACAGATTTTAAACGCCAAATCTATAAATAAAAATTATTATTTTTATAATTGTATTACAGCGAAACCCCAGAAATCCGAACAGGATTTTGAAGAAAAATATCAACAGGGAAACATTTAAAAAACACGCAAAGACTGAAGAATACATTTATTATTACATAAAATTATTATACATAGCCATAATAATAATAATAATTAATAAAGTATACAGTACTGTACCTGTATTGCTACCCAAGTACCGTAAAATTATATTGAAACGTTAAAACTTGCAAATAAGAAACAATGTCATAGGCTTCGTCCTAATACAACGCGATTACACAACAATCGCTAGTTTTTGCGAATTATACTTGTACAAATCCGCGATCAAACATACAGATCTGGACTAAGCTTCCTAATTGGCATTCGCGGGACCAATTAGGACACTCATTGCAGATCTGTATGTTTAACCTTTAGACGCTCATGCGCCACATGCAATAAGGGTAGGGCCCTGCCCGAGCATTTCTGTGAGACAATCGCGCGACTTGCTACCTACCCATAGCTGTTATAAAAATAATTACAACTCTAAAATTAGTCGTCCTATTTAGGTAAAATAAAAAGCATTATCAAAATAAAAGATTGTTTATAAATTACCGTAATAAAGCAGCTTTGTTTTATAAGGATGCCTCAGAAACTCGGTGTGGAGGAACAAACACATGAGAAGAGAATAGAATGAAAATATACAAAACATGTGTTCGTCCAATAGCCACTCATGGGATTGAGGCAAGAGCAGATACTTCCAGAACAAAATCTCGACTTCGAACCTCCGAGATGAAGACTCTCCGGTCCATAACCGGAAACACATTGCGAGACCGAGTAAGAAATACAGACATCCTTAGCACGTGTAAGACGGAGGATATCGTGAGGTGGGGACGACAACGAAGGCGATATTGGAAGGAACATATAAACAGAATTTCAGAAGACAGACTTCCACGTATCGCCCTTCAAGGTAACCCTGAAGGACGCAGACCTCCGAAAAGACGGAGAGACAGCTGGGAGTCAACATCCCAAGAGCGACATGCGGAGACACAAACAGATCCCCAGGATCTACAAAAAAGAAGAAGAAGTTTTATTACGGTCCGTCTAATAAAACACAATGCATTTCCCGAGAGTCAACCTTGTAATGCAGGTATAAACACTAATATTACGCATTATGACTAAAATATTTATCAGAACCAAAAATAAAATGATGGATCGGTATCTCAAAGACATTATTTACGTAAACTAATATTCATATTTTTAACACTATTGTCATAAATCAGTGTAATCCAATAGCGAAATGCATCACAATCACCGATCCTGTATGGGACCAGTGGGCATTGAACGACGCAAATCCGCGGTCCCGTAAAGGACCACTGAGCGGCTAAAGGTTAATCGCGGATTCGTACGAGTAAAATTGTATTATAATTTTATGATCGCATAATCACCGATTGTATTAGGACAACGCCATTAAATAACTCATTAGAGCTGTTAATGAGTTACTTAATGGCTAAGTGTAAAGTACTAGATACGTACGGTATTACAAATTTCTCTGCTAATCCAAACATTCCCAATCCCGAACAGACCGCAGTCCCAATTAGTTCGGATTCCCACGGAATCTAACATTAGTAGAAGCGAAAACAAACAAATAAATGTTAGTACAATATTTTTGAGTGCGTTCAAATGTCAAAACGATTTGAACTTACTTGAACCTAATGATATTGATGCTCTTGAACTTGAACAGGTTCTTGCAGTACTCCATCACTTCCTCGTGCCGCATGTGGAACTTCCTCCAGTTCTCCTGGGCCGTCTCCACCTTGGCGGTCGGCACCATGGCCATCAAGGTCTCGCCGTCGGCTATCGGCTCCGTGTTGACCAGCTTCTGCAGCAAGTCCTGATTGGCTATCTTGGAAACGGGGGCCACCTCGCCATTGCTGGTCCCCTCAGTATCCTTCTTACCAGACTGACCGGAATTACCGGAATTGCCGGAATTGCCATTGCCATTGCAAACATCAGCTGGCTTTTTGAATAACCCGTCGTTGTTGAGGTTATTAACGTTGTTGAGGCTATTAACGAAAATGGCCCGGTTATCGGCAGTAGCTTGCGCATTCTTCTTTTCATTTTCCTCCAATTCTAGAGCCTTTCGGTAGTTGTAGCAAGGAATGGCGCTCATAGGAATCTCGTGTTTCTAAAAAGAAACACGTAAAATAAATATAAAATTAAAGCGACAGTCAAACAACTATACGCTCAATAAATCCTCAAAAAATAAAATATTTTAAATTAACACGTTGTCGTCGGGACACGGCATTTGGCGGGAAACGGCAATATACGGGTTTGTTATCAGCGTGAAATAAAACGCCTTGAAGGGTAATTTGCTACCCGGGTGCTAGGTCTGTCCACGTTATTTGAGATGTCTTATTTGAGTATTTGTCCGGATTGGCTGGTGTGCCGCTTGTAAAGGCATCGCCAGAAATCTAGAGTTTTTATGCGATCTCAATCTCCAGTTTAGTTTGAGTCATTTCACGTATTGGACTATTTTTCATACCGCTCGCACTGTTTTGTTTACTGTTTGGTATTTTATTATTTGAATATATTAGCATTGTATAGGGAATGATACCTCGGAGGGGAAGACTATTTTTTAGAGTTTAAAATGCTTCTAAAATTGTAAAAAACGGAATACTTAATTAAAAATTATGATTTTAATTTATTTTTGGTGATCAAATGTCATATATGATTTCTTTGAAAATTTCAATTGGAAATATTATTTGGTTTAAAAATTGTGTCAAATTTAAGAAAGCGATATATTTTTGCGCTAATCGCGAAAAACATCCGCTATAGGCTAGAGTCTATTGTTCGAAGCGCCCGACTACAATGTGTTAATAAAAATACAGTACCTGGTACGGGCACCTTGGCGAAGACATAGCTCAAACTGATTTTACCCAATTATTTTACGAGGTAGTTGAATGTATTCCCACAGGGCGGCTCCATGTGTATGGACTGTAGCGGACTCTGTCGCCCGATGGCTAGGAAACAACTACAATAAAGTGCGGTCATAGTTACCCTGGCGCTGCCGGGGCCCAGGAAGTAGGGCTTGGCGAGGGTGCACACCCGCGAGGACTTGTGCAGGTAGAGGGGCATCCCGCTGTGGTGGGACACCACCAGCCAGCCGAGCGGCAGCACCTCAAAGTGGTTCACTCCCTTCTCTGCAAACAAACATTTGCCAAAATAATATTGGGAGTATGCATCGCAAGTATGCTGTCCGCCTCCGTAGTGTAATGGTCAGCACGCTAGGCTACCATGCCGGAGGTCCCGGGTTCGATTCCCAAGAGGGTCAAAATAAATATTAGCGATTTTTCAGTCTAATATTTATTTAGTATGACCCTGGACTGGTACCTGAAGCGGAAGGCTGATCACCTTGCCTTCATGTAACTAATGATCAAGATAACACTGCATCAATTCGATGCAGTGCCCTATGCACCATTGGGTGGGGATAAGAGTTATAAGTAATCAAAAAGGAATTATTAAGATGAGTATATGGAAGTCAGGGATATAAAGGGTCGGTTTAACCCTTAAATTACTAAAGCAATTTTTAAATAGGGGGTCAAGACATACCTTCCAGTACAATTTTTTTCCTCTGGTCGTACGGGCACTCTTTCTTCTTGGGGGCCGCCTTGTAGCCCTCGGGAAGCCCCTCGTCCAGCATGGCTTCGATCTCCTCCTCCGGCACTCCATCAGAACCTTCTACACAAGCAGAATAACCTAATCAAATAACTATATTCAAATATTTTCAGTGTATCTATGCCCTAGGTATATATAGGGTTTTTTTTTAGAAGTTTGGTTTTTAAACTGGCAACATTGTTTCTACAGATTGTCAATTTGACAGTTGATAGTTGATTTGTAGTCAGTACGTTTTGCCATTTCACTATGAATAGACTGACGCCAGAACAGCGCTTGCGAAATGTGCTAATCGATCTTAAAAACAATATTCAGCTTGATCCTCTTTTTCAATGCAAAATTTTATTCACCAATGAGGAACATTTTTGGTTAAACGGCTATGTCAATAAGCAGAATTGCCGAATTTGGAGTGGAGAAAACCCAGAAGCCTTTGTCGAGACGCCCTTACATCCATTAAAAGTCACTGCTTGGTGTGCTTTATGGGCAGGTGGAATCATTGGCCCATATTTTTTAGAGACAATGCCGGCCAGTATGTTACGGTCAATGGAAAGCGCTTCAGAACCATGATTACTGACTTTTACGTACCTAAGTTAAATGGCATGGATGTGAACGAGCTGTGGTTACAAACAAGATGACGCAAAATGCCACACGGCGAGTGCCACCATCAATTTATCGCGGGAAATTTGTATACCTCTCAAAAAATCACGATATATGTGTACGCAGGACAAGCAGACAAGTGTACGCAGTTGGGCACGTATACACGCACAACTGAACTGAACAGTTGGCATACTGCTGGGAGAGACCCATAAGCAGTTGGGCATTTATATGCGTACTGCTGGACAAGATACATACGCAGTTGGACATGTCACAGTTGGAAAGAACCCGTAGGCAGATGAGTATATATACGCGCACTGCTGGACAAGACCCATACGTAGGTGGCATGTACACACGCACAGCCAGACAAGTCCCATACACAATGGTCATGTATATGCGTACTACATAACCTCATGATCCCCTAGGTATATATTTTACTATTGCCCTAAGTTTTGCATTACAAATGTGACAATATAGTTTTTCTACTTTTGTGACTGACCGTGACCACTCTATACAGATTTAAAAATCATTCTCTAATGGTTTTATTTTGTTAAACAATGGAGTGTCGTCGCTTTTATGTGATAAATTATTTATGAAAAACAAATTGCCTATACCAAGTATTCAATACTGATGACTAAGGTGCCTTTTACATTGTATATCAGATTATATGCAAATAATGCACAGTTGCGAAAGCATCGGATTGCTGAAATTCAATGTATTTTCTTGGAAGTGATATTATCAGATGCGAAGAAATTATTTGCACAAGTCAACGTGAAATGTGACCCATTTTATTTACCAGGGCCCATTGTTTCAGAGTCACATTGTAATGCGTTTGTTTGCTGAACAATATACCTTAGATAAGATTTTGATAAAACAAATATTTCCTTCTGATAAATTTAAGAGTATATTTTTTTGCTGTGTCTGAACTTTTGGAATATGATACTTTTATAAACATTGCAGAAAATTAATATGAATCATCAGGAGACAAAACAAATATTTTTAAATGGTGTCATTGTATGTAGCGAAAAATAAACTCAAACCAATTCTGAGAAAGTTCATACATTATAATGAGTAAAAAAATCTCAGAAATACTTTCCAGACTACTCACATTTGAAATTTCAATGATGGTAAAATTATAAAAACAAATTTAAAAAAGGTACATTTTCATATATTCTCCGAATATGAGTCAAATATTCGGACAATCTTTTTCCGTCTGACGATACTGATCCAGCAATAACATTAAATTTAAATATGAATTTCTACCCACATGTGAAAGGGGATCCAAGACCGCTGCATATATATACAAGTACCAAAAATTAATACAACATGGATCTTCAAGGAAAATTCATTATTACTTACATACTTGTTTATCTGTTATTGTAATAATAAAATGAATGGTTCTCAAGAAAATATATATTTAAAAGAATAAATAAAAGATGTAATAATTGTGCAGCATTGTCGAAATGTTACAACAAATTTGAAATGGGATAAAAAATAATGTTATTGATATTTTCCACAATCATTGAAAAATAATGCATGTTTCAAATGACAAAACATCTAAACTAAAACAAACCCTGAAGAGGGCAACAGGTTGTTGCCGAAACTAGATGGTTTATAATAACAAAAATGAGTGGATCAAAAAACAAAGTCTTTTTATTTCTCAAAATAATTTATCACTATGATATACAAAGTTTATGCTTTCAATATTCAAAATATGTTTTAATATTATTTTATATCTACATAGATGAAGAAGAATATGGAAGTCTGGGCATTTACGGGGCTTACGACCGTCATAGGCTGGTTTAAGTGATCACTTTACACACGTAAAAAGCTTCTTTACATCTCACCAATAGATGTCTCTAGTGAAGTTTTAGTGATTCATGAACAAGGTTTCTAAATTGGTTCATATATATAGAACTTCCAAGAATTTGAGTAGTGTGGTTGTCAATAATGGGTAGAATTGGTGAATGTTACACGTGTGTAAAGTGATCACTTAAACCAGCCTATGACGGTCGTCAGCCCCGTAAATGCCCAGACTTCCATATTCTTCTTCATCTTTGATGAGATGTCAAAAAATAATATGAAAATAACTCCTGTAATTGGAGATAATCCAGATTTTGTGAACAAGTATTTGGACACACTCAAAATGTTGTAAATTGTTTTTAATATGCCAATCAAGTAATGATATGAGCGATTTAATAAAGCAATCTTGATTTGCGGTTTTCCATCCCTTTCCCTTCATATTCATTTTCATTTTCTTTCATTCCTCATTGCTTTCGTTTGCGGCTAACAATATTTTGGTAATGTCTAATTTTTTTTCATAAATTCTAGATTTCCTCAGCTTAAGAGCTTTTAACATCAATATTTTGTTTACAAATTCTGGATTTGCTTTAGTAAGGAGCTATTTACATATCCTGAATTTTCTCCACTTAGATTAAGATTCTTTTTTAAAGTTATTTTATTACTCCCGATAATATATTACAATGATCCACAAAGTTAGTGCTTTATACATTCAAAATACAAAAAAAATAAAAAAAGATTGCTCAAACAAATGATCTTTCGAAACTCACCGTCATATTCACTTTCTGATTCACTGTCTTCCTCCTTGTCTGTGCCGTGTTCCACCTCATCGAGCACAAGGAACTCCTTCAGCTTGTTGACCTCATCCTCGAAGGCATCCAACTTCCTCCGTTTGGCCTGGCTCATGACTTCCTCGTCGCTCCTGTCTCCCTCTTCACTGGGCGAATGTCGAGCGGCGTCGCTCGCACCGTCCACTTCCTTCATAGCTCCGCCAGACTCCCGAGGATCTCCGTTGGCCACAACGTCCATGGCTTTTGCTTACTAATTACTATTCAATCTAACAAGAGAAGAATATATCAATAAAAGCGACAAAAATTGCCGACAAACAAACGGCTCGTGTTACTAATTTATCAAAAAGGAATTATCAAGATGAGTATATGGAAGTCAGGGATATAAAGGGTCGGTTTAACCCTTTAAGTGCCAGGAGATATTAGTAAGACTGTTCCCGTTAGGTCGTAACATTTTAAGAAAAGTAAAAGCTAACAAAATAATATTTTTTGCATATATGTTTAAAAGATATTATGCAGACTTACCAAATATGAACACTGTGTAGTATTAAATGTATACATATCGCTCACTCCTTTCAAGAACGTCATAAATCAAAAAACTCGATTTTTCAGGAGAACGTTTTTAAAGTTTAAAAATATAATACAATGTATTAAAAATAAATATCAAGCCACTTACTGAACTTTTTACTGTGCAACAGATCTTTTTAAGTAAAACCTGAAGGTTGTTTCTCCATTTGAAAAATATTTAGTTTATTTAAAAAAATAATTAAACAATAGCTTTTCTTCAAAATGCAAAAACAACACTTTCTGCCCTGAGGCGGGTAAATATTAAGTTAAAAATATGCCACTTCTGCTGGGATAAAGTAATTTTTTTGGGCATTCCGAAAACATGCACAACTGAAAATTGACAAATTTTGATTTATGATTTATGACGTTCTTGAAAGGAGTGAGCAATATGTGTTCCATACTTCAAGTTATTAAATTATTGCTTGAAATAGGAAGAAATAAGCACAAATATAGGCGCTAATTTCGTATGGCCGGCCGAGAGCGTAAACGCACTTTAGGCAGAAAGCCAGTTGAGTAGTTACTTTATAGACATGTAACAAAAGACTGCAACACTGAAATTTGTATTCAACAGGTGAAGCGTTTCTGTTATTTCAAATACACACAACTTGCGATATTAGCTAGCCAATTAACGGTTGTAAATCCTGAAAACACCCAGACTTCCGTATTACCACCTCAAAAACTTCTTTATCTCTGTTGAGATACAATAAAAATCTTGGTAACAATCCCTTTGGAGTAAAATCGAGTATTTGTGTACATACACTCTCCTTCAGAAAAGAATAAAAAAAATAACTCATCTTTGTTTTATTATCTGAATTTGTAAAAACTGCAAATACACTACTCGCTCACAGCTTCTTTCTCAAGACTAATCAATTAGTTTTAATAATAAAAACTGGTTGACATTATAATCTAGTAACAATAATAATATATATTGATTTTTTTTTAAAAGACACACATTGTGTGCGGGAAACGCTTAAAAGCGTGTTTAACATACTGTTGGTATAGAGCGGGAGACACTTATAAGTGTTCTGTTTGCTTACTTTTTGCAGAGCACGAGAGATACAAAAAACATTGTACAGATGGGAATTGGGTTTGCGGTTACTTGAGTTTAGTATACCGAGGGTCGGGCGGCAGACTGTCCGACTATAATTAGGGTCAGGGTTGATGAAAAAACCGCCCGACAACAATGTGTTAAGTTCTAATTTATTTTCTGTTCAAAAACATTCCCCACTACTGAAAAAAATCTTTATAAAAAATAGTCGGCTAAGCCGATGGTATGACTATGTGAAGAATGTGAAAATAAGGTGAAGGGCGCAGCAACCCGTGGTTACAACCGTCTTCTAAGAAAAGGCAATTTGGTCAGCTATATAGTTTCGACCAGTCAACAGAATCTGTAGTTGGTGCATCACTAGTTTAAATATCTCAGAACAAATTGAGTAAGCTGGTTTTTTATACAGAATTGTAAAAATCCAATATCTGTAAATTAGCATTATGGGATGTCAAATGACAATATTAATCCTGGCAAAACAGTAATCTAAACTAAAATTCTAATTTCACCAATAGATGTCTCTAGTGATTCAAGAACAGGGTTTCTAAATTGGTGCATACATATACAATTCTAAACGAAACATTTATTTTGTTTTCATAAAAATGTAAAAAAAAAAAATGAATTGTAAAAATATAATTCATAGAAATAAAAACATTAAAAAAGTAATAATAAAAAATATATATACATGTACTTATATATATATTTAATTAAGTTTAGTCCTTAAAACTGTAAAATATACTTAAATTATAATAATAAAATAGGATGATTCAACAGGGTTACCATATTTTTTCCAGGCAAGTTTTTATCTCAACTCCATTCAGAAACATTTTTAAAATATGTCCAAGTTTCAAAATGTTGCTACTAATTGAATTTTGGAGAAAAGTCCATGTACAACCTTTATAAACAAAATCTGATGGAGGTATCTGAAGTTTCATAAATGAATACTTGTTTGAGGGAAATGGGGTGGAAAATAGTACTGTGTTTTTTGGCATCAATATGGCAACCCTATATTAAGGGAAAAGTGAATATTAGGGTTACAAGGATAATCAGGTATAAAAATATGAGTCATACGTAATAATAGAGAAGAGTAATAACAATTACAATATAAATATGATATAATGGAATATGGAAAATATGTTCACAAGTATATTTTTTTATATTAAATTTGGTTACAACAAAATACATACAAGCAAGTAACATGGGGACATCTTGGACCAAAATAATACAATAAATACTATATTATAATAGTCGAATGAATAAAGCTATAAATTGCGTATTTGAAAACAACAATGGCGCTCGTTCCTGAAACATGGATTTTTAAAGATGGCTGATTTGGCGATCGGTTTATGTATGAAAACTTTAAAGAACCGTGCAAGCAGGATAAGATCTTCTACTACACCCAATGGTTTAAAAATCCAACTCATATCAATGTCGAAGATTGGACTTTTTCCATTAGAAATAGTAGAACAATCACAGCGGAGACCGACCATGCTTCACTGGTGTCGCTCGCAACATATCGGACGACAACGGCTATCGACAGGGATTGCTACAGTGAAATCTGAACGAAAATCACAGAGCCACAATGTAGCAATTCTGGAATATATTAAATATCCCATAATAGCCTTTCCATCTTGGAGTTGCTGCCATACTAAACAAGTAGACCGATTTCAGCAGATTTACATAATCCAGAAACATCTTTACAAATCACAATATAACATCAAATAAGAAAGTAAATAATGTTAAAAACATAAATACCGTCAGCCGTCCTCAAAACTACGCGTAAGAGAATGTTTTAATCTACAATTCAAGCGAGAAATGCGAATAAAGCACAAGCCGTGGCAGAAAAACGTCCGCACCCAGGAACACCCACAGAAATATAGAAAAATCACTGACAGATCGGAATCGATAACGGCATAGATTTTTTTTAAATACCATAAATACGCAACATAAACAATATTAAAAAAATTGAGGTAAATGAGGAAAATATATTTTTACTTATATCAACACTGTATGTAACTGTCACGGTGAGTAATTTTTCTGTGACTGTGTTCCGATATCTGTCACCGAAGTCCTGAGAGGTGTGGTTCAAGTTCGGTTATCTCTCGAGTTAAAATGTCGGCTACGTTAAAACCTTACTTAAATGCCGTCCGCCACACGCTCAATGCGGCCATGTGCCTGGATCACTTCTCCTCACGGGTGGTCGAAAGGTACAACAAACCGGAAGTTGAGGTTAAATCGAGCAGGGAACTCGTCCTCAACCCCGTCGTTATATCGCGAAACGCGAACGAAAAAGTCCTCATCGAATCCTCAATCAACTCTGTGAGGATCAGCATTATGGTGAAGCAAGCCGATGAAATAGAGAAGATCCTTTGTAAAAAGTTCATGCGATTCATGATGATGCGCGCTGAAAACTTCGTCGTTTTGAGAAGAAAGCCCATCGAGGGATACAACATCAGCTTCCTCATCACCAACTTCCACACGGAGCAAATGTACAAGCACAAACTAGTGGACTTCGTCATCTACTTCATGGAAGAAATCGACAAGGAAATAAGCGAAATGAAACTCGCGGTGAACGCGCGAGCGAGAATCTGTTCGGAGGAGTTCCTCAAGCGATTCTAACACTAAAGCCGAAAAACTGTTCACATGTTGTGTGTGTCACTTCGTATTATATTCAACTGAACTCCATTTCATTCAAATTTGGAGATATGTATATATTCCTGTGTAATGTATACCGAGAAGATAAAACGTCTTTGATTTGTCAAGAAAAACGGTTGATTTACTATGTGCGATATGTGAGTCATTAAAAGGAGATGGTGAATTTAAAAAAATATTTGTTGATGATTTAAAATGCTGTTTTAAAGATATTTTTTACGGTATGATCGACAATTACTCCTCTTAAATTATTACTGCTTATTCTAATTGCACTTCTGCAACCTCCTATGTCAATTAGACTATGCGTTACTTTTTAAAATGAAATCTTCAAGCCTTACTTGTCCACATTCACTGCTACTACAGATGGTAAAGTAAAAGCTAGCACATTTGGCTACATTCCAAGAGGTCTCGATTGGCAACTACAATATGCTAGGCATTTTATCAAAAATATGAATTGCCTTGCTCTCATTATTTATGATTGCTTATTAACTTTGCTTTCATTGATTTAATTGCTCTATGAAGATTTAAAACTAAGATTCAAATAATAAAGTTTAAATCAATAAAATTTCAAGCCTCTGGTTAGTTTAGTCAACCGCTTATTTGGGGTAAATATCAAGGAATGGTAATCAAACCAAGAAACTAAAAGTAACTTTTGTCACTTAAGATAATAATCCTCTTCTTTGGAATAGTAATAAGAATGCAGTTATTGATCTTATTCAACACCAATTATTAGATGTGTCTGGTTGTCGTTCAGTGGTTAGTTTTGCAGTCAAAGTCAAAGTTTCTGGGCTTAACTCACATCAAAACAATTTCATACCTATTTCTAAATAATCAGCCGCTTCGGCTCATGAAAATAGTATGAAATTGAAATATTTGTGCATATAATAAATCATATAAGGAATGCACAAAAAAATATTTTTTATGAAGCAGCATTTGTGCCTGTGACTAGCCAAATTATATTATTTTTGAAATCTCATCAAAGATGAAGAAGAATATGGAAGTCGGTATTTACGGGGCTACAGATTTTGTGAACAAGTAAGAACACAGAAGGAAATATCATCAGCACTAATTATCTAAACAGATGTAGAAGCACAAATAAATAAAAGACATAATACACTTGATATGTTCCTGCAGATATTACTTGTTTGAACCTACGTACTTTTTATTCAAACTTCAACTTATCACTGTTTTTTCTACTTTATTTTCTTTTTTTGTGACATTCGAGATCTAGGCTCTACTCTGTGCATCACCTTTTACAGCTCTGTTCAAAGCCAGGTTTTTCCGATCTTTGCAGGATGATCCCTGCCTTCTCTTATTAATTGTTCCACATAACTTCTTCATGGTCTTCCTCTTCTATACCCCTCTTGTATTTTTAACTATGTTCTTGCTCAAGAATTTATCAATACAATAAGAAGAACCGATGACTGTATTTTAATAAAAACAAAATTTTGTTAGAAACTGAAGTTTTTTTTTTGACATGGGAGTTTGCAAATTTATAATTAGGAAATTATTTCCGGGCATAAAAAATTGTACATTGATTTTTCTGGGTTACTGCGCCCTGGTGTGGCGATACTCTTAATAAGGCTTGTCCCTGCAAAGACGCCTTAAATGTCAGCTTTAAGAGAATATACTCGCAATGGCAGAATAACTTGTAGATGAATCAATTACGGTGATAATTTTAGATATCTAATAAATAGATAAATTGAATCAAACTGTTTTTCTATTTTCACAGAATTTAATCTATCCTGTGGTAGGTATTTAAAAAACCTAATTTGTTTCACAGTGTATCCTGCAATATGTGGGACTGATCATACATGAAAACAGTATTAAAATAAAAACTTTATCTATTACTTATATCCTGGAATACACCGGATGTGCAATACAATGTTAAAAATAATATCACGAGTGTATGGACCCTTTCCCAAATTGATTTATTCATCATCATACATTTATTCAATTTGAGTCAAATTTGCTAAAAACAAGAAAAAATACTTAACTGGCTCTAAAAGAATTTTGCCAGAAAAAAAAACACTATTATTTTAAAACTGATCTAGCTCGGTTTGATAACATTAAATTATACATTTTTACGCTATTTTTTTATGTGTTACAAACACTGAAAAGCACTATAAAAATCTACAATATTAAATTCTGGTAATTGCCAATCAGTGTATGTAATGAACCAACTGAAAATTCTAATTCATTTGCACCTAATTTGTCAACAATTCGTGTATATTATTTATACTTACTACTTGTTATTTTTCAATAAAAAATATTTGCAAATTTTTCCCATTCTGCGAAGTTACTTACGATTTAAATATTTACAGTAATTTTCTTCTTATTTTTTAATTGGTATTTTTTATTATGTATATTTCATATCACACATGTCTATCTTTTAATAACTTTTTGAATTTGTTATTCTTTCTCGCAAGGATAAGAGGTTTTTATAAAATATTCAATGCAATTTTTTTTGTTCAGTGTAATAAAATATGCGTATCTTCCCATTCAGGCAAAATTACTGATTTACAAATAGAAAAGCCACTTTTCCCTGCCCATGATATAAAACGCCAAAAAAGCCTTTTTTAGCCTTGACTTGTTTGCGAGTACATATGGTTTTTCTGGTCTAAGTTTATACCCAAATCTATAATCATCTCGTATTTTGAGCTATAATACGTATAGGGTATTGATGCCGTTTTTACAATACGTTCCTGCCCATAGAATTATGGGCAGGGAAAAGTCACCATAACATTTTTAAACTTAATAATTACTTTTCTCTCAATGATGATGTCTCCTGATCATTTTGTATTTTGTGTTTCCAATTCAGGAGCTTATTTAGTTAGAATTCTAATGATTTAAAATTTATTATCTTTAATATTTCATTTACCAAAATGTGTTTTTGTAAGAATATGAAATTAGTATACATATTCTATTTCTAGCTTAATTAATTTTTCAACTTGATTTAATATTATGTTTCGTAAGTTTTTTTTTCTTTCCAGTACAAATTTACTAATAAAAAATATGCAGGGAAATATCTACTTATTTTAATTGACTTGTAAAATATTTTGGATTGTGTTTATTTCGCTGGCTTTAATTTAATAATTTTATACTAATACGTTGCTTTATTTACTCAATCTTGGAAGTGCCAAATGATTATGATTCTTTTTTTTATTTCTTGCCATACTTTTTTTACGATTAAAGTTATCTTCAAGCCTGGTTTCTGAATTAACTCCTTAAACGCTGCTGCCACACACATCTGTGATAATATACAAGTCTGTCTGATATGCTACTATCACTTAATTTAGTTCAAAACTTAATTTACTGGAATGGTATACTCATATTATAAATATTTTTTTTAATATGGCTTGGTATTTGTGTGTATCTGTTAACATCTGTCTAAATAATGACAAATAAATTTTTTTGGCCTTCGTTGAAAATGTCTTCAAGAAAGTAGTGAATAAACTATTGCCAAAAATAGTTTCAAATATTTGGTCTCAAATAATTATTAGTTTATGGTAAAACCTATAGAAATTGTCACAAAATAGAAGTTTAAAAAAAAAATTATTCTTTGTTCTGACAAATTCTGTGCATTTTAGAAGTTGGGTGTTAAATCTCAAAGATACCATCCATCCTACTCAGCTAAAACACTCTGTGGAAACCAGGCTTAACTCTTTCTTTCAAATCTACTTATTTGTTCTGTAAATATGTAGTCCTTCAAAAACGTATGGTATATATTTTTTAATTTCAATTATATGTTTTTTTTTCACGCAAAACACTATGTCACTAATAATTAAGGTAGATAACTGACAGTTTCAGTTGTTATGATTCTTATGAACAGAAATTCTGGACGTTGTTATTAGTATATTACCTTGAACATTTAGTATTTATGTTTACAATAAACACTATTTTTATTTTTTTATTACAGAATTATTTAAAAGATTCCACGCAATTATGATAGCTTTAAGGAGAATTATGGTATGTGCATACAGCATAAGCTAATTTTTAAAATAAATAACAAAACTTATCATTTCAGCTATGTGTAATTTATGATCAAGAAAACATTGCATCATCTGATGCAGTGCCCTATGCACCATTTGTAAAAAAGGGACAAAGAAATAAATATTGTTATTATAAGGTTTCAATGGTAGAGGCCTTTACACGAGCACACTTAACTATGCAACTAGTGCAGTCCACGCTATCACTCTGGTTAAACCGTATTAGAGGTAACTGGCTACATATAAAAAAATACCAAATGCTTTGTTAGAGGTAAGGAGTGTACTTGCCACTTTTGAAAATACTTTCTTTTCTGTGTCAAAGACTATCCACGCTGTAAAGCGCGTAAGTTTTAAAGCCGCTAATGTCATAAAGTTGATGTTACATGTCACACTTTTGGTGCACAGTACTACGATTATAACACCAGTTCATTTTCAACCAAAGGCCTTGTTGTTGAAGGTTGGTCCTGTAGAAAACGCCCGCTGTATGTGGATACCAAAATTCAGATAAATAATTTTGATCAAACCAATTATTATTCTATTGATATAAAAACGAAAATAAAATTATAAATAATTGTAATCTGTTTATTTATTTACTCTCCTATTTGAAAAAATATCATTCCCATTCAGGTAAAAATCATAAAGCGACAAATACTATCCCAACATTTTTTGAGAACTTTTTTTTCATTTTTGTGTTTGTAAGAAAGAAAGCCTCTCATATGCACTTTATTAATTTTTTTAAAAATATTTTGCTGGGCAATAACTCTTCTACTGACATCTTTTTACCAAGACATATTTTAAATAACGATACGATAGTCCACTATATAATTTTCTGAATTTTGTGCCAGTTGTTAACACTCTTCCGTGCAAACTGTTGTTTATCTGATGGTTTTAGCTGTTATTTCTAAAATGAAACATGAATTTCACTGCTGTAAGTCAAAACTGTTAACCTATTAAATATATGATAAGAAATAAATCCTACATCAATGTAGTATGAGCGTCTACAGTTTCATAACAAATGGGGATTTTATTTGAAAATTTATTTATGTAAATAAAATATTTTTTCACAAACATTACAATCCACACTGATGCACAGACCACTTTTGAGACATTGTTTTTCAAAATAATATGACATAAACTGAGAAAAACACAGCGCACAGGTTTGACATTTTTTATATTATATGTAATGAAATATCAATAAATATTATTAAGTATATCACAAAGTTTTATCTGGATGTCCTCAGGGTGTTTCCTTTGCCTTCGAAAGCTTTGAATTGATCAGTTAATTCCTTTTCATCCTTAGGTGCCGCGCTGGGTTTAGGCGTTCTCAGAAATCTTAGTGTTCCCACCACATAATCGTAATCGGGAATTCCCCTTACATATGTCTGAAACAAAATGAAATAACTTTTTAAAAAAGCTTATTGTATACAGTAATACCGCTAGTTGCTGATGCGGTATGTAGATCTTTACGTAACTTTGATTTTGTGTAAAAATTTTGAATTGAATAGGTGTAACTGTGTAAGTAAAAACCACATATGTATTACATGAGTATAATACACATTCATACTATGTATTTATTATTACATAGTTTATGAAAGAAAAAAAAACAGCAAAAATAAACTTTATCAAAATTTCAAATAACTTGTTTATAACTACTTTATTTTATACTGTTTTTGTCTATACATATCTGAAGAATATGATATATTTATTGAACCAGTTGGAAAAACAGTTCAAAATAAAAGTAGTTAAACAAGTGTTAATATTTATCAAGGTTTAAAAAAACATTTATAAAAAAAAATACAGAAGTACCATGTTGCGTGTTTGCTTTGGAATAAGTCCAACTTGATGTCCTGTTAGGATGTGATTTTTTTTATATTTCATACGATGATACATATCTGCCTCCAAAGAGGGTTTTAAATAAATATAAGTGATTTTTCACTAAAATACTTATTTACGAAAAACCTGGACTGGTGCCTAAAGCGCAGGATTGATAACCTTGCCTTCATATAATTAACAATCAAAATAAAACCGCTTCGATGATGCAGAGCCCTATGCACCAATGAATGCAGATCAGGGTAAAACCAATAAATAGACACGTCTAGCACTCATTAATTAGGATAATTGGAGTTTTGTATTTTTATGTCATTGTTAAATGACAGCTGTCTGCCACTTTTAAAAATGATTGTACTAGAGCCTTGTTAACCTCACCTGTCTCATCCTATTCTGGTCTTCGGAAGTACTGTCCAGTCTCTTCTTCTGCTTGCCGTCGAGCCGCACGCCCTCGCCCTTGAAGGGCACAAAGCCGGCCGGCTCCGGCATCAGTGCGGCCAACTCCTGGTCCAGCCCGCTCCCATCGCTGGAGGTCCCGGGCTGCGGGATCCTGTGATCCTCTTCCTTGTAGCCGACTGGCGGAGCAAACTCCACCTTAACAAGAGACATAATGGGATCTTAAGAGGAAGAGAATGATAAAATGTTCACTGTTTAAATTGTCAGCATGATTTGCAAAGCCTCTATATTTATAGGCGTGGCTGCAGGTACTAAAGTAAGGTAGGGAAGAAAGCAGATATAACATATTCATCACAAAACTGCGATCTAAAATAAATACTACGCGTCATAAGTTTGCTTCTAGTAGCAGGACTAAAGTGGCAATGGGCAGGACATGTTGCGAGACAAGACCCTACAAGATGAACCCCTTATATTTTAAGATGGAGGCCTTGGGAGAATAAAAGAGGCGTAAGACCTCAAAAAAGATGGAGGGCTAAAGAAAAAGAGGATGAGTTTGATTCCCACCAATTGCAAAATGAGTTCAAGAAATATTTATTTGTGGTTGGTCTGGGTGTTTGCAACATATTTTTAACATTTAGCTTTCCTATACTTACTATCCTAGCCTCTAAAATACAGGCTGTGCGGGTAATTTCTCTTTTAATTACTGCATACAACTTACATTCATATCGCATTCAATGATGGTGACGGCTGGACCAGGTTTAGTCTCCAAAACGCACAGTTCATAGACCTTGGAGTTATACTTGATAGCGATCACATCTCCAGTTGTGAGGCAAGCGAAGTTACGAAGACCATTTTCAAGAACTAAAATAGAAAAACAAGGACAAATTAGTATTGTGGTTCACTAACCAATTAGTTTCATCGTAAGTGATTAGAATTTACCAGCTTTAGGATTGGTGATATCCAGAAAATCCACTGAGAAAGGTTTGAATCTAGAGAATGTCGCAACAGGTATGGAAACACTTTCTATGAGCACACTCGTTCCTTCTTCCAGCGCCAAATTATCCATCATCTAAAATTAAAATACACAACAAAATGTATATACAGTGAAACCTCTATCCATCATTTCTCGAATAATCATTTTCCCGGATGTGTCATTTATTTCTTCTACCCCGAATTCATTTCATACAAAAATAGATTGAATAGATCGTTTCTCTATCACCATTTTACTGCATCGTTTGAATTACGCTGCATATTTGGTATATTTTGTCTGTGTTTTTTACATTCTTCTCAATTTTGTTACATTCGACGACAATATTTCAACGTGTGGGATAGAAATTATTGAATGCTTGTGTGACGCGAAGTTAACTGATACAGCAGAAAAGGTCGATATTGATGAAGAGGAGTCGTTACCTGGACCTTCATTTTCAGAAGCATGCACTCTTATTTTTTAATTTACATCTTAAATTTTTTTTCTTCTTAGAATTTTAACCTACCAATGGTTATGGGAAGAAGCTATCTTTATCTGATCGTATCTCATTGTGTACTAACTTCTTAATCCCGCATTCATAGTTTATTTCAATAGGTTCCTTTAAAAACGATAGATACAGATTCACTGTATGTAATTCGAGGACTTGTTTTTATTAGTTTGTTAGTCCTCCATCTCCTTCTATCCTGTACCTCCTGCTGATATCTCTTGTTTATTGTTCTATTATTATTACTCTTTTTTATTATAACCCTGATTTATTTATTTTAGTCATTTCACCATATATTTACAAAAAGGTTACCGAGTCTAACACTCTACTTATCATTCATCGTTTACTTTGTGTAATACAACACAAAAACTCTACTTCACGACTACCGGTTTCTGAATAATTTTAGAGTTTTTAAGTGGTATTACACAAAGGGAACAATGCTTTTAATATACAAAATATATACTGGGTCTTTCTATGCCGAGGGCACATTTTACAATACTTGTTTAACAAATAATTGGTAAGTTACTTGTTTTTCATGGATCATGGAATCATGGATTACATGGCCGAATGACATGATCTATTTTGCATATATGCACACCATTACCCAATTTTATTATTGGTTTTAGAATTTATTGATGAAATACTCAAAGTTCCTTAAACCAAATGTGACATTTCTTTGATTTTGTTTCTTCAATTATTAGTGATTTTTTCACTATAAAATTTACTCAATATTACCCTGGACTGGTACCTGAAGCGGAGGGCTGATCACCTTCCCTTCATGTGTTAACGATCAATTTGATAACACTGTATTTATATGAAGCAGTGCCCTATGCACCATTAGGGTGCGGATAAGGGTTTTAAAATTATCCACATCTTGCAACGGAATTGACATTATATGGCGAACAAATGACCCCTAACTCAGAATTTTTCCTAATCAATAGAGTTTGATCAAATAATTAAAGACAGATTATAGCTTACCCAATGAGGTAGGTAAACATTCCCTTCATCCGCAACAAACTCGAGAACTCCGCAATGCGTAATCCTCTTGGTTTTCTTATTGGTCAGCTTGAACATCATGGGGTACTCGATATTTAAGCGGGTGAGTTGTTCCAAGGCAGAGGGAGGCATGATTACTGAAAAATGATCATTATAACTAGTAATACTGGTTTAGTTCCAAAAAAATTTAAAGGTCAATATTTAATTATTAATTTTAATTTCACATCATACATTAAGTCTGCATTCAAGTACCTAGTAGGTTAAAAAAAAAATCATATTGCCTACATAATTTGACTGTTTGTTGCCTTTTGTATGCTGACGATGCTGTTCTTCTTGCCGATAGCAGAGAAGACCTGCAGGCGTTGGTGACAAAAGTGTATAATGTGTGCAAGGAAAGTGATTTGTTGACGAATATTAGCAAATCCAAAATTATGGTTTTTGAAAGAGAAGAATGTAGATCTGAGTGTGGAATATTGGTAAACGGAGAGATTTTGGAACAGGTAGATGATTTTGTATATTTGGGTAGTATGTTTTCTAGGGATGGAAAGATTGATAGAGACATAGAAAGGAGAGTGAATGCTGGGAACAAAGTGAATGGTGCACTGAAATCAGTTATAGCAAATAAAAACCTATCAGCGGAAGCTAAACTGGCAGTGCACAACGGAGTCCTGGTTCCAACTCTAATGTATGGAAGTGAAACATGGAGTTGGTAAAAGAAAGTAGACTGAATGCAGTCGAAATGCGATCTCTCAGAAGAATGTGCGACAAAACGATGTATGATAGATGTGCGAATAGTGAAATAAGGAAGAAATGCAAAGCTGAGATAAGCATTATCGATAAAATTAAGAAAGGTGTGTTGAGATGGTTTGGACAAGTAGAACGAATGAGTGAGGAAAGAACGGTAAAACAAATTTATGAGGCGAATGTAAGTGGAAAAAAGAGTAGAGGATGACCGAGAAAAACATGGCACAATCAGGTATGCCAAATACTTGAAAGTGGTCAGGTTAGGAGTCGTAACAATCGGCGAGTATGTGTGAGGAGATGCATGAATGTGGAAGAGGTGAAGAATGTTTGCAAAGACAGAATAGTGTGGCGTTCTATTCTCTCTGCCTACCCCTGCGGAGAAGCAGCGTGATGGTTAGTTAGTTAGTTAGTTAGCCTACGTTTCGATTTCAAAGTTTTTTTTTAATTTAGTTAAAAAAAACATATCACCGAGATAAAATATTTGTCATAAATAATGCCTTAACTTCTTGGTAAGCATTCTATTATTTTCCCATATCAAATAATCACCAACAGTGATCAAAATTACTAGATCACCAGAGAAAAAAAGCAATTGATAACTGAAATGCATGCAAAAAAGGTACATCGTCAAAATGAAATTTTCCTCGTCAAACAAGGCTAACAAAAAAAAAACAAAATTCACAAAGCTTCAATAAAAACAACAAAAGTAAATAAAAAATATTTTAACATTTCATTAGTATGCTAGCAACATTCTGCTAGTTCAGGAAAAGACCCAGCAGTACTTTTTGAAACGATTTAAGCTTTACAACATTTTAAGTGTGTCCAAATACTTGTTCACAAATCTGGATTATCTCCAATTAATTAATAAATTAACTGGTCAAATTATTAGCTTCAATAATAAAAATGAAAATGATATTTTCTGGCGTTTCTCATGTATGTGATTATAACCCAGGATTCGGACCTTACATACTGATATAAGAGTTCCTGCTCAATAAAAAGCTTCTTTTCCTCTCACCAATGGATGTCTCTAGTGAAGTTCTAGTGATTCAAGAACAATGTTTCTGAATTGGTTCATATATATATATATATATATATAGAACTTCCAAGAATTTGAGTAGTGTTGTAATTGAGTAGGTTGTCAATAATGGGTAGAATTGGTGAATGTTACACGTGTGTAAAAGTGATCACTTGAACCAGCCTATGACGGTCCTCAGCCCCGTAAATGCCCAGACTTCCATATTCTTCTTTGATGAGATGTCAAAAAATAATATGATTTAAGCTTTCGCCATCAAAATTGATCTATGTACATTCTAAAGCAATCATACTGTATATTGATGAAATGTAATTTAATTAAGTGCGATGAAGAAAATATTTTTTTTAAAGTCTTATTTTTACTTTTATCTAACTTATCTTATCAAAACAAAAACAACAAAAAAATAACCCACTTTTCCCCCCTCTTTCTACATCTTGTCTTTCATTCCCAGGTAGCATGGAGACTGAATAGCATCGATAGGACATCTCGAAAGGCCTCGTTATCTCGTGGAACATGTTGAATCCGAACTGAAACTGTAAATAAACATAATGCAATGAACTGGAACAAAGGAAAATGTGAAAGATACTGCATATAGGAATGTTAAGCCACCATTTTGATTGTTTTATTTAAAGCTTTCGTAAATAAACAACGCTTGATCCCGATAAACTCCTTCTTAAATATACTTAAAGCGTAATATTTATTGTTCAACTTGGTACGAATGTTTTCTTTTTATTTGACGTTGACGTTATGTGATGACATGCAATTTGGAAATTTTGACGTTTCTTTCTTTATTTTGAGTTGTTTTAAGTCAGTGTTGCCAATGCTGAAACGAAATAGCCAGAAGCAAATATTTCTGTGCGTTGGTAAAAAAAATATGTTATGGGAGAGACTGACCGGAGCATTTCGTCGTAACGTAATACTTTACGATGCGAGCATTCGTATGTCACTACAGCGAGCTAAGCGCTCCATCCATAGTTTCGGATGTTCGCCGATGCTCACCGCGAGCGATGTTACGACGTTACGTTACGACGAAATGCTCCGGTCAGTCTTCATCTTTAGTTTATATATTTGTAGGTACCTAAGTACAAGTACATTTGTAGGTACTAAGTAGAAATACAAGAAAACCCAATAATGATCACCAGTGAATGAAGAAAAATTGTCGCAGATAAATTTTCTTTAGCGGTAGTATGAAACTTTGTTTATTCTCATATTGAAAACCAAAAGATGTACTTCGCTAATAATCATGCTACCTAATAATTATGCTAATAATGTCCTGTCCGCCTCGTGGTATACAAGAGGTCCCAGGTTCGATTCGCAGGAGGGGCTAAATGAATATTTATAAAATAAATATGGGAGTGATTTTTCTCTCCCATATTTATTTTTTATTTAAGTGAATGGCTGATCATCTTTCCTTCATGCGTTAGCGATTAAAATAATACTGCGTTTATGCACCATTGGATGCAGATAAGGGTTTAAAGATAAAGAATATCATCCTTAGCTGGTTCACTGAAAAGGAAAATTGTTCTTCATTTACTGCAATCACGTTTTACAATATTGTATTTTCCATTTATCACAGTAGTACTCTTGGTTCATTATATTTTAAATGCAAACAAAGAAGAAAGATCTAATAATTATAATAAATATCCCTTTTTTTGATTAGTGGTTTCCTTTTATTCTTGAAAATATTTTCACTTTTGAACATGATTTTAATTTTACTTTTCATTTTTATAACCCAATTACAAAAAAATCCTCAAAAACCGGTACCGTCGTAGAAAACTATATGGCCACATAGTGACATATCTTATAGCACTTATTCAATAAATCTTTCGCTGTGTATGTGGCATCCGCTAACGAATCCTTTTGCAACTGGGTGTCTTGTGGGAGGCCGAAAGTGCCCGATAATAGTATTTTAGAAGTATTATTTTATAATAATAAAATATTGGATTCGAAAAAGTTAAAATCTGTCAGTGTAAAAATTATTGACGTTTGTAAGGAACTATTTTCTCGTTATGTGCGCCATGTTGGGTGGCCACTGGCATTTACGTGAAGTTTGTTGAGTGATTTGACAGTTTTTTTTATAAATCTAGTTATAAGACGATAGTGATTATAATTTACAGTTTATTCTTCTTTCGTTGTGCGATTGGGATATTTTTTGATTAATTCACAATGTCGCAAATACTGCCCATCCGGTTTCAGGAGCATTTACAGGTTTGTACTTTTGATTGCCGTAGAAAGCCGCATCGAAATTCGCGGAATTACGTTTGTCGTGTGATTATTCTTGTGTGAAATGTGTTTTATGTCGTGGTTTATTATCAGTACGATGCAATTCACGCTGTTAATTAGCGTCAGTACGCATTCGGTCTGATATTTTCATTGCGCAATGTCTGCAGAATTTCATTGACAGATCGGATCCACCCCCTCGCCGCTTTCTTTACGCTCGCATTTCGGAATTATTGATTTGTCCCACATCCATTATTCGAACATATGTTTTTTGACACTCTGAAATTAAGCGCTTAAGTTCAATGTTTACATCTAAACTATATTTCCACCGGTCATTAAAATTCAAACAATTTCTTTTGTCAGTTAATCTCTCGACCGGAACACCCCGCGCTTCGCGAGTCTAAATGAATTCATCGTGCATACAATTTCGAAATCATTGTTTTAAATACAAATTTGCGTCATGGCTAACGCTTAATTTTCTCCTTTGATTTCTCTTTCGACATTTGCCGGCATTCGCGTCTCTTAGTTTCTGACATTATCGGGACCGACAAAGTTTATCGCCTTCCTTCGACCCCCGGCTGCTATTGTTTTTTTTAATCTTTACAAACTGGGCGTGATGATAGCGTGAGTCATCGTCGTAAAAACTGTATCAAATAAAAAGTACTCAGATGTGTGCATGTAGCACAATATGACAAATCTCAGCGCGATAAATTGCCGGCCAATTAAGGTTTTTTCGTAGTGGGAGCATCACAGGTGTCGGAGCCTAAGAGAAATCTAGTTATGTTTTATAAAAAGTGATAGCCACTGTATTTTGTTCTAATTCTGTCTCTCCCATAACTTTTTTTTCTCCACATTGAATTGAAAATTATGTCTCAATTTTGGAAAAGTAATCATTTTTAATTAATGCAAAAAATCAAATAATTAATATTTGAAGTATTTCAGTTTTATGATTTACGAAATAAAATTACTTTATTAGTATAACATTTCCGGCTTCAAATTATGGAATGAAAAATCTACATAAATAGTTGCGTTATATACATATTGTGTGCAATGAGTTACTAGGAATATATATGTATTGTCACATAATAATATGTAAGAAATATGTAACAACAAAATAAGACTAAGTATAAAAATTATTTTGTTTAAACTTACAAAAAAAGATACTTTATAACCTTTTATACTGCAAAAGAAATCGTTTATTTTAAAAGCATATTTATTTTTAGTATAAACCCATAACATTTTTTAGTTAAAAGTAATTTTTTTGTTGACGGAAATCATTTAATTGAACTATATTTTAGTATGAAGGCAATAAAAATAGTTAACTAACTAACATCACGCCGCTTCCGTAGGAATAGATAGAGAGAATAGAACGCCACACCACTCTGCATCTCCTCATACATCCTCATACACCCGCCGGTTATTTTGACTCCTGACCTGACCGCTTTTGAGTATTTGACCTACTTGATCATGCCAAGTTTTAAAGGAAATCATTAGTTATTTTAAACTTGCCAAACCAACAATAATAATAAAAAAACTAATCCAGGATTCGGACCTCACATGCTAATAAAAGAGTTTCTGCTCAATAAAAGGCTTCTTTTCATCTCACCAATAGACGTCTCTAGTAAAGTTTTAGTGATTCAAGAACAATGTTTCATAATTCATATATATAGAACTTCCAAGAATTTGAGTAGTGTGGTTCTCAATAATGGGTAGAATTGGCGAATGTTACAAGTGAATAAAGTGATCACTTAAACTAGCCCATGACGGTCGTCAGCCCCGTAAATGCCCAGACTTCCATATTCTTCTTCATCTTTGATGAGATGTGAAAAATAAAAAATAAAAAAATAAAACTATTTATATTATTGGATAATGGTTGAACGTACCTCATTTTCGAAAATGTATCAACAATGCCCAATGCTTCCTGCACCTGTCATATAAAAAAATATATTAATAATATGTAAGTTTGTTCTTGGCTGTTATTTTGTTTGGGAACCAGGGATTAAATGGCAGTGACGGTGTTTATCAGTGAAGTTTAATCTACGACAGTGTTTAGTTTCATGCTCTGATAAATGTATAATTTTCATTAATTTCAATGGAATGGAAACACCCACATAAATTCCAGCACTTTTTTATAGTTTTTTTTTTATTTAAAAAAAAGGAATAACCTGCAAGGGTTTTATTCTTTAAAGCCATGCCTGCGGGTAGGATCCTATGGGCGTTTGTGCACTACATGGAATTACACGGAATTAGCATATAACGTAGGTTAGCATATAAAACGGATGATTGGCTTGGATTAGCTTGTGCTTTTTTCAGATTGGTGCGTGAACACGTTGCGCGTTAATTCGATCATGGTAAACTGTCGTAGTCGCTTTCATTTTTCAAAATCGGACAGCCGAAGGGTAAAATTTCGTGTAGTGCACAAGCGGCTTATGGATGGAGAAGATACGTCGCTCACTCCTTTCAAGAACGTCATAAATCAAAAAACCTGATTTTTCAGGAGAACGTTTTTAATGTTTAAAAACATATTACAATGTGTTAAAAATAAATATCAAGCCACTTATTGAACTTTTTAACGTGCAACAGATCTTTCTAGGTAAAACCTGAAGGTATTTTCTCCATTCAAAAAATATTTAGTATATTTAAAAAAATAATTAAACAATACCTTTTCTTCAAAATGCAAAAACAACATTTTCTGCCCTGCAGCGGGTAAATATTAAGTTAAAAATATGGCTCTTTTTCTGAGATATAGTACATTTTCTGGGGATTCCGAAAACATGCACATATTGACAATTTTTTATTTATGACGTTCTTGAAAGGAGTGAGCGACATATGAAAAATACATAATACACACACACTCACATTAATTGAAAATAAAATTATCCCAATATAACTAACTAAAAATATACTATCCCAATATTTTGATTGTAATTTGTATTTGAGTGGAAGAATATCTGCTACATAAAATACTTACTCAACATAACCACAGATGATGCGAAGAAATTTTTTTATTTCTTTATTTTAAATTCTTTTGCATTACATAGCATAAATTCAAATACAAAAAATATTAATAAAAAATAAAAATGAACACATAAAAAGATCCCACAAAGGCATGGCCTGTGTGTGGGTATACAAAATAAATAGTCATAGTACAGGGTATAAGGGTATAGGTTTCTAAGTAGAATTAGTTAGTACAAAATAACAAAAAACTTAATATAAAATACAAAAAAATACTAAACTCTCAGAAAACAATTTTTTTTAAATAAAATTAAAAACTTAAAAACATAAAAAAGATGAAAAAGTAAAAAAAAGTAAAAAGCTAGCGATCATGTGCTAAACGAAAAAGCTTAAATCTGTCTCTTCTATAAATAATCTAAGCAAATTTTAAAATTTACACAAACTTAGGGAATTAACATCTAACAAATAGTCTTTGTGGAATAAGTTGAACAGTTTTGCAGCCATGAAAAATGAGTGTCTTTGCGCAAGTCTGGATTTACAAAAAGGGATTTCTAATAAATTATTAATTCTTTGGCTAGATCTATTATTATTTTTAGGAAATAAATGTTGGCGCATATAAACATATTTTAGACACTGTTCGCAATAGATTTCTCGTAGCTCCAAAAGTTCAGCTTCCTGAAATAATTGGTTGGAAGAAAAAGTAGAATTTTTTTAAAGCATGTTTTTAATAATAAGTTTTTGGACTGTTTCTAAAGGTTTTAAATGACTATTGAATGCTACTCCCCATCCAATTATTCCATTACAAAGAGGAGACTGCAATTGCATGTGAATGGTGTCAATTAAAGTGAAAATAAAAAATAAAAAATAAATAATAATAAAATAAATATATAAATATATAAATATATAAATATATAAATATATAAATATATAAATATATATATATATATATATATATATATATATATATATATATATATATATATATATATATATATATATATATATTTATTTATAAATACTTTTGGGAAAACGGTGAATTTTACATGTGTATAAAGCAACCTCTTGCATCAGCCTATGACGGATCGCAGGCTCTGTAAATAGCCACTCATATACAATGAACCCCCTGCAATGTTGAGATAGGTACCCCTTTATCTTAGGGAATTTAATAAGGGGTTAATGTTTTTTATTGTATTTTTACATTTCAACTAGCGGAAATATCTGTCATGATTCATTTCAAATTGTAATACAATTTTAAAATATTTATTTCCCTTTAGCATTATAGGGCGGTTTACTGTATTCTTCTTCATCTATGTTGAGATGTCAATATACATAGAAAAGACACTGAAATATGTATAAAAAAAAAAGCACGAGAACATCATTATTTATATAACATAAAAATGCTGGGACTCTGGCAAATTAGTCTAGGAAATGGTTAAGACACACTATTAACCCTTGCAAGTTCTCTCGGGACTTCCCCCATTCCGGCCACCGGTTGTGTCTGTCCGGGAAGCACTGCCTGTGTGGCCATCTGGCCATTACTTTACGCTTTGTGGCCAAATCGAGAAATGGCTCGACTCGCGGAAAGATAGGACATGATTCACTAAGTCAGCGTTATGAAATAGCACATACCTTGTATGAATACCTATTTATTATTCAAGAATGTACTTATTTTGTGTGTAATGCAGATGTTCATAAATCAATATTATGAATCAGCAAACTATTCTGTGTTTATTCACATTCAGTCGGTTTTTTTTTGGTAAAAGTTTAGCTAAAACTCGCATACATAGGGCGTTTGGTCCACTACTTGGAATTACTCGGAATTTTACCGTTTTAAAACGACGATTGGCTTAGATTGGCTTGTGCTTTTGTCTATCTTTCTTCAGATCGGTGCGTGAACACGTTGCGCGTAAATTCGATCACGCTAAACTGTCATCGCTTTCATTTTTCAAAACCGGACTGCCAGACGGTATAATTCCGGGTAGTGGAGAAGTGCCCATACGGCACTTTGTAATAATTTGGCTGGCAGAATCAAGAGATTAAGGTAAATTAAGTCTCCGATTATTGGCCACTTAATTTTTTTTATCAGTTGTGACATTCCGGAAATACTATCAATTTCGGGGAAATTTGCTATTTGTTGGTAATCTATAAGTATAGTCTTTGTCCGCCTCTGTAGTGTAATGGTCAGCACGCTCGGCTACCGTTCTGGAGGTCCCAGGTTCGATTCCCAAGGGGGGTAAAATAAATATTATAAGGGTAATCTGTAAGTATAGTCTTTGTCCGCCTCTATAGTGTAATGGTCAGCACGCTCGGCTACCGTTCTGGAGGTCCCGGGTTCGATTCCCAAGAGGGGTAAAATAAATATTATAAGTGATTTTTTCACTGTAATATTTATTCAATATTACCCTGGACTGGTACCTGAAGCGGAAGGCTGATCTCCTTTCCTTCATGTGTAAACGATCAAGATGACGCAGTGCCCTATGCACCACTGGGTGCGGATAAGGGTTTTTATTTTTTTATCATATAAGTATAAATGAAAATGTAAATTCCATGAATTGATTCGGCAGTCGCTTTGTGGTAATGTCTATCCATTTTTAATTAAAATTTTAGTTGGTAAATACCACTCTTTCTTAAAATCTATTGCGACATATCGCTCACTCCTTTCAAGAACGTCATAAATCAAAAATCGTCAATTTTCAGTTGTGCATGTTTTCGGAATGCCCAGGAAATGTACTACATCCCAGCAAAAGAGGCATATTTTTAACTTAATATTTACCCGCTACAGGGCAGAAAGTGTTGTTTTTGCATTTTGAAGAAAAGGTATTGTTTAATTATTTTTTTAAATATACTAAATATTTTTCAAATGGAGAAAAAACCTTCAGGTTTTACCTAAAAAGATCTGTTGAATAGTAAAAAGTTCAAGAAGTGGCTTGATATTTATTTTTAATACATTGTATTATATTTTTAAACTTTAAAAACGTTCTCCTGAAAAATCAAGTTTTTTGATTTATGACGTTCTTGAAAGGAGTGAGCGATATATTTCTATGCATTCCACATCATTTTCAAACACCGTATATGGCATTTTGACATCTCAACATAGATGAAGAAGAATATGGATGTCTGGGTATATTTACGGCCCAACATGGGCTAGTTTGTATTCGATCACTTTATACACGTGTAACATTCATCATTCTACCCATGATTAACAACCACACTCCTCAAATTTTCGGAACTCATATATTGTATTTATGTATCACATAATTCACAAATTATTTTATGTGTGAGTTCTCGGCAGCATCTATGGTTGATCTGATCAAGCTTTTTTATTATTTGTAAATACTCAGACCTCTATATTTTTCTTCATATGTACATTGAGCTGTCAAAATGTTAAAATAACTCCTCGGTGGAGAAAACCCAGATTTGTGAACAAGAATTTGTACACATCCAAAATGTTGTGTATTATTAGTTTGAATTCTATGCTCAATTGGGTGATACAGTGATCTGTAAAAATAACTTACAATTTTATTTAAATTTATTATTATCAATAAATGCATGAATGAAAATGTCCTATATTTTCAGTCGTAGTCGTACAGGAGAATGTGACCAACTAACAAAGCATAAAATGTTCAGGAGGGCTATTTAAGTCACTTTTGCTTGGCAAAAAAACAAACATCAGTGCAGTTAGTCATTTTTAACAAGTCAATATATTATGCTTCTAAGTTTAAAATCGCTTCGGGATTTTTTTCAGGGCAATATTAAGCTAGTAAGATATCAAATAGTCAATAATCACGTTTTAGTAAAAAATGCACTTGGTCACTTTCTCCTGTATGACTACGAAGTGCGCATTTGTATAATACAGCAACTGTAGACAAAAATTCTTATATTTTTGGGCTCTAAATAAATAACCCATACCATTGTAAGTGGATTTTTATTGCACTTTGTTCATAGATGGCAATATGCGCCTTATATTCCACTGAGAGACACAACATCCATGCCAAATTGGCTTGTATTACGGCTGTATGGGTAATATTGGCTTACATGGTGTCTTTTTAGGTCATATTTGCCCAATTGTCTGCCAAGAAATATGGGGCTCTGCTGTTATAGTTCTTTGGGCTTCTGTTTCAAATATTCGTTCTATTCTTATACCTCTACAAACAGTTGCTATCGTTATATAAGTAATATCCCAGTTATGATGTTAGCTACAATAGATGTAATGACATTGTTACCAACATTCCAAAACCATACATAATACTGCTGTATTTCAATGTTTTGTTCACAAATTCTCGATTTGCTCCACTTATACGAGTTTTAATGACGGGGGGTAAAATGAATATGAGTGATTTTTTCACTGTAATATTTATTCAATATTACCCTGGACTGGTACCTGAAGCGGAGGGCTGATCACCTTTCCTTCATGTGTAAAACGATCAAGATAACACTGCGTTTATATGACGCAGTGCCCTATGCACCATTGGGGTGCGGATAAGGGTTTTTATTATTATTATTATTATTGTACGAGTTTTAAAGGTTAGAAGCAGAAGAAGTATTTTTTGAAAACCTTTTAAGCGATCACATTACACACTTCAGGTACAAGTCCAAAGTGTCATTAAATAATGAATATTTGTATAAAAATCTTGAAAATTTATGTTTAAAAATACATATCGCCTCTTTGAAAAATTCATCAAAAGTGTACAATTTCCAAAAATATTCAAAATTGAGTTAATATGTGAAAACATTTGGTATCACCAGTATGCTTCTCTTAAATATTGACGAAAGAGCGTAGTTGAACAAACGCTCGCTTTGTTGCAAAGTTTTAGTCCATATTTAGTATAATGATTTCATAATTGTACTGAAAGACATAAATATTTTATAAAATATTATGGTTTTACTGGGAAATTTTTTTTTCCTTAAATTGAATTGCATTTAATATTTATGTTATTAAATTAACATTTTATCAATAAAAGTATTAAAACTCAAAATCTCTATATTTCTGACCGGCTACTATATAACAAAATAAATATATAATTTCATCTTACTTTGAAAGAGAGATAATGTAACAAGTAAAAAATAAAAAATAAATGTTGAAAATATCGTTATTATTAAAAAAATCTTCTTCTAACCCTTATCCGCACCCCAATGGTGCATAGGGCACTGCATTGTATAGAAGCAGTGTTATCTTGATCATTAAATACATGAAGGAAAGGTGATAAGCCTTCCGCTTCAGGTACCAGTCCAGGGTCATATTAAATAAATATTAGACTGAAAAATCACTAATATTTATTTTGACCATCTTGGGAATCGAACCCGGGACCTCCAGCATGGTAGCCTCAAAATGACTATATTAAAACTCAAAATGACTATATTTCTGACCGGCTACTATATAACAAAATACATATATCATTTTATCTTACTTTGAAAAAGAGATAATGTAACAAGTTAAAAAAAAAAAAAATATCCGCACCCCAATGGTGCATAGGGCACTGCATCGTATAAAAGCAGTGTTATCTTGATCGTTAAATACACGAAGGAAAGGTGATCAGCCTTCCGCTTCAGGTACCAGTCCAGGGTCATATTAAATAAATATTAGACTGAAAAATCACTAATATTTATTTTGACCCTCTTGGGAATCGAACCCGGGACCTCCACCATGGTAGCCTAGCGCGCTAACCACTAAACTATAGAGGACATTAAAAAATATAACTTGTTAAACCTTTAAAACGCTCTCCTGTAAAATAAGTAAGTTTTGAGATTATACAGTTTTAATGTGAAGAGGCGATATGATGCAAATGAATAATAATATTTATTAAATTGCTATTTTAAAATGGGGCGTTGAACGCATGTGAATACTATAAATGATGTCTTATCATTCTATTTACTGTTTTCCTATGTCGTGACCCTTTCATTGTGGGCACTGGAGCTCCTTTAAGTGGTGTCAATAATTGACCCTTATACTTGTGGTCAACTTCCTGAGTAGGTCCTGTCCACTGCTTGAACTTACCTCTGAACCAATCTGTTCTACGTGTATATTTAGACAAATTTATCTATAATTTTCATTCAATGGATTTTGTTCGTTGCTTTGTTTTTACGACAAGATAATAATGATTGTAAAAAAGGATAGTTCCACTTATCTAATCACACAATAATCGGGAAATAATTAATTTGCCATATATATCTATCTACACACAGTAAAAGTACAATTTGTTTATCTTAATATAAAGTCTATTCACAATTATTTTTCCTCTAGTTTTTATTTTAGAATTTTTAAAAAAAAAATATTTTATACTGCCAAATAAATAATTTTAAAAAATGTTTACAGTTATTTTACCTTTATTTTTTTTTTTAATTATTTATACTGCCAAATAAATAATAAATAAAAAACTAGAGGTAAAATAACTGTGAACAGACTGTAGTCAAAGATGATTATTAAAAAAAATTATACACTTGTTTAATACCACTTTTATTTCATTACACACTACTAGTTTCAAAAACTACAGCTGTTTTCCGTCATTCCACGTCTGTTTAACGTCATTCCACAAAGTTAATGCTGAATCAATAAATAATATATTCAAAGTTCATAATTTGAATAAATGTTACATTTTTGATATCTCAACATAGATGATGAAGAATATAGAAGTCTGGGTATTTACAATTTACATAGTTTATGATCTTATGATACAAGAGGTCACAAAAAACAGGCCACTTCACAGGGAAAATGAATTAATTATTATAAAAAATTGCATAATTTATGAAACTCTTTTTTTTTTAATATTGCTTTAAAGAATTACATTTATTTATTTTTTTATTTCCTCATGCACATAATTAAGAATTATAATAATATGCCCTCACTGAGTTTTCCCGTGCCGAGGGCACATTTAACAATACATTATAAAGCTAAATGAAAGAAAATTGTTTATGACATGTTATCAAATATTACATGGCCGCATGATGCGATCTATTTCAAATCTACCCACTTCCATCATCCATTTATGAATAGTTTAACGAATAATAATCAAAGTTCTTTCAACCAAAATTAGATTTAAGCGTGGTTATTTGTGTAGCATTATCGATAAAATTAAGAAAGATGTGTTGATATGGTTTGGACATGTGGAACGTATGAGTGAAGAAAGAACAGTTAAACAAATTTATGAGGCGAATGTAGTTGGAAAAAGAAGCAGAGGAAGACCGAGAAAAACATTGCACAATCAGATATGCCAAATACTTGAAAGTGTGTCAGGTTAGGAGTCGTAATAATCGTCGGGTATGTATGAGGAGATGCATGAATATGAAGAGGCAAAGAATGTTTCCAAAGACAGAGTCGTGTGGCGTTCGATTCTCTCTGCCTACTCCTGCGGAGAAGCAGCGTGATGGTTAGTTAGTTAGTTAGTTTATGTATTGGATTTTAATAACCAAAGTGTTAACAATGCTATGCTTGATTTGGAACACTAGAATGTGGTTGACATTTGATAATATTGATGTTTTGTTTTGTCTCCTTCCAGCTCACAAATGTGGGCATCAACCAGGCGTCGGTGTCGTTCAACACGCTCACCATGGAGTCGGACAAGTTCATCTGCGTGCGCGAGAAGGTGGGCGACACGGCCGAGGTGGTCATCATCGACATGGCCAACCCCACGGAGCCCATCCGGCGCCCCATCAGCGCCGACTCGGCCATCATGAACCCCGCCAGCAAGGTCATCGCGCTCAAGGGCAAGGCGGGCGTCGAAGGTGGTTAGCGAATTCAGGAATATCAACTCCAACTTGCCCCCTACTCCGTGTACCCTATTTTACACACCATAATAAGCACTATTATCCGCAATGGTCAGCACGCTCGGCTACCATTCTGGAGGTCCCGGGTCAAATAAATAATATTTATTCAATATTACCCTAGACTGGTATCTGAAGCGGAGGGCTGATCACCTTTCCTTCAAGTGTTAACAATCAAGATAACACTGTGTTTATATGTTGTAGTGCCCTGTGCACCATTGGGGTGCAGATAAGGGTTTAAAGAAATTAAAATGGACTACTTATTTTATTCTAGATATTCATAATTTCACTATCTATCACCCTTTCTAGGAATTTAATTCCCCCCGAATACCGAGTGGCGACTATATTTACAAGCCTCACTTCTTGAATTTTCCATATTTGTTATACGTAATAATTGTATTGTTATTTATTATAATTGCAGACAGTTGATATAATTTAATTTTAAATTTTTGGGTAATATGTCCAAAATTAAACAAGGTTATTGGATTCAATTCTACATTTTGCATGTATATGATAATATGTGACACGTTTTGTCTTATTCTTGTGTCGGGTTGTAGTTCCGTGGTTAGTGTCGTGGACTCGTAGGTCAGAGTTTCTCAGTTGAACCCACTCTACCACAATTTGATACCTATTTCTAATAATGAGCCTCTTAGGCTCACAGAAATAGTTTAAAATTGAAATATTTGTGTAAATAATAAAAACACAAATATTTTTCTTTTTTAAAACTATTAAGACACTGTGAGTGTTTGATAATGTCTTAATAAGACTAAACGCGTCACATATTATCATATATAAGTAAATAAAAGTAGAATTGGATCCAATAACCTTGTTTAATTTTGGATATATTACCCAGAAATGGTGTTTACATGGATGTTTCACAATTCCACGTTGGTACTTTACAGCCCAGAAGACCCTGCAGATCTTCAACATCGAGATGAAGTCCAAGATGAAGGCGCACACGATGCAGGAGGACGTGCTGTTCTGGAAGTGGATCTCGCTCAACACGCTGGCGCTGGTCACGCAGACCTCCGTGCACCACTGGTCCATGGAGGGCGACTCCACGCCCGTCAAGATGTTCGACCGCCACTCCTCCATGAACGACTGCCAGATCATCAACTACCGCACGGACCCCAAGCAGACCTGGCTGCTGCTTGTCGGTGAGCTGAGGGATTGCCTATATTCAATAGCAAAAACTGTGCCCATGTTACCAATAAGGTACCTAATGTGGTATGTCCTCAATACTCAAATCTTTCCCCCAGCTCTAAATGAGGTGCTAGCGTTCTAACGTTCTCAGGACTGGTATTCCATACAGAAGTTAATGTTTTGATTTCATAGTGTAGATAAAGAATGTAGGAAAAAAAGAGATTTTACTGAATAAAAAGGTCAATTCATAAGTATTCAGTATAGATTTATTTTCCGTAACTTTAACTTAATAATAATAATACGCATCCACAAGCAGTTTCAAAATAAATTAAAACTGAGACAGTAGATATAAAAATTCAGAAGTAAAATTTAAGTCAATTGAGTTTAATTTTCACTATGTTTAGCTAAATTGGTAAATTACGTATGGAGCCCTATACAGGTCTGACTAAGTTTGTCTTACAGTATGACACGTACACGGGATGAGCACTGATGCTCATCTTCCTCATTGCAGAACCAGGATCTCGGCTTGTTTCAGCGAGGCCCAATCTTGCAAGGTGTAAATTGAATCTCCTGTGTTGTATAAAAGCTCTAGTTATACGCTTTATCGCAGCTTGATTTTATGAAATTAGATGTATGATATGCAGCCTTCCCTATCAAAATATCTCACAAGTTGAAAAGTTAGGAAACAGAGGTAGAATCTAATGTGTGTTTCACTCAGGCATCTCGGCGCAGCAGAACCGAGTGGTGGGCGCCATGCAGCTGTACTCCGTGGAGAGGAAGTGCTCCCAGCCCATCGAGGGCCACGCCGCCTCCTTCGCCAGCTTCAAGCTCGAGGGCAACCCCGAGCCGTCCACGCTCTTCTGCTTCGCCGTGCGCACCGCCCAGAGCGGGAAACTGCACATCATCGGTGAGTCACTCCACATTCTCTGGAGCGACAACAATGTATTCTATTATCCTTCTGACCCCTATCCGCTCACCTAATAATGGAATACATTTGATAGCATTAGATCATGAGTGGCCAACCTTTTCAGCAGCCGGGCCAGATTTTAGAAATGAGATTTCTTTTTTTATTCTAAGCAAAGAAGAAACATATTGTTTTATTAAGAATATATGGCTAAAATGAGAGTCAAACATTCAAATTAAAATTATTAGATAAGAGTTAGGCAATACAAAAAATAATAATAAAAAATAAATAAAATATAATTTTTTTTAAATGAGACATCTGATTTTGTTTTTTGGAACTAAGTGCTTCAATGTTGAAAACGGTTGATGTTGTTGCTACACAAGCAAACAGTTTTCCAAATGCTCAGTATAAAAATCAGTGATTCTTGTTCTCATTTGAAATGCTTAAAATGCTCATTCGACTTAAATGCTGTTCACATGTGTAAGTGTTTCCAAATAGGATAATCATTACAACATTTTGAGTGTGTCCAAATACTTGTTCACAAAATCTGGATTATCTCCAATTACAGGAGTTATTTTAATATTATTTTTTGACATCTCATCAAAGATGAAGAAGAATATGGAAGTCTGGGCATTTACGGGGCTTACGACCGTCATAGGCTGCTTTAAGTGATCACTTTACACACGTGTAACATTCACCAATTCTACCCATTATTGACAACCACACTACTAAAATTCTTGGAAGTTCTATATATATGAACCAATTTAGAAACCTTGTTCATGAATCACTAGAACTTCACTAGAGACATCTATTGGTGAGATGTAAAGAATCATAATCAAATCATAATGTAAATCATCATCTTTACATGTTTGTGCTTGTCACCCGTTCCCAGAGGTGGGGCAGCCGCACGCGGGCAACGAGCCGTTCACCAAGAAGGCGGTGGACGTGTTCTTCCCGCCCGAGGCGCAGAACGACTTCCCGGTGGCCATGCAGGTGTCGCCCAAGTACGACGTGGTGTACGTCATCACCAAGTACGGCTACATCCACATGTACGACATCGAGACGGGCACCTGCATCTACATGAACCGCATCTCCTCCGACACCATCTTCGTCACGGCGCCGCACGAGGCCTCCGGCGGCATCATCGGTGAGTCACCCTTCTTCACTATACCCTGACTAATAAATCAGGCATAATCACCATAATGTGCCCTCACTGCTTGGCTTGGGTCTGGCCAATTTCTGTACACGACGGATTCTTCAGTTCTCAATGAGGATAGCCTGGAACGACTGGTTGTGATTGGTGGTCTGGAGAGGTAGATTCCCCACACGATGGACCAATCAAGTTAAGCCAGCAGCAGGCACCTCGGTGGTTGGAGCGCTACGTGCAGCGCAGTCAAGGGATAACTGGAGAAGAGTCATTGCTTCCACAAGGGTAACATCCCTCAGTAATGAGGACTAAGACGGAGAAGAAGCCCTATAAGTTTTCCCTTATTGAGGGCACATTTCACAATATGTATTTATAAAATATATGAATAAGAGGAATATGCAGCAAAACGATGTATGATACATGTTTGAATGGTGAAATAAGGAATCATTGCAAAGCTGAGATAAACATTATTCATAAAATTACCAAAGGTGTGTTTAGATGTTATGGACATGTGGAACGAATGAGTGAGGAAAGAATGGTAAAACAAATTTATGAGTTAAATGTAGTTGGAAAAGAAGCAAATGTTATATACTTGAAAGCCGTCAGGTCACAAGTCTAATCAATCGTCGAGTATGTATGAGGAGATGCATGAATGTTGAGGAGACGAAGAATGTTAGCAAAGACAGAAAAGTTTGAAATTCTATTCTATTCTTCACCGTAGGGGTAAGCAGAGAGATGGTTAGTTACTTTATTTATAAAATTATAATGTAAGAAAATTGTTTATGCAATTAAATACAACATGGCCGAATGATACAATCTATTTCAGATGAACACACTTCCTTTATCCATTTATGAATAACTCATTTATATTTATTTTTAATGACTTTATGGATAGTGGAATCAGGTTGTACGAATCTATTGTATAATAATCTAAGTAATTTTGACCTAAAGAGATATGTGTTAGATTTTGTTTGATATGTTTTGGATCTATGTATATTACCATAATATGTCAGTAATTCATGTGGTCTCCTCGTCCAGGCGTGAACCGCAAGGGCCAGGTGCTGTCGGTGTCGGTTGAGGAGGAGAACATCATCCCGTACATCAACACGGTGCTGCAGAACCCCGAGCTGGCGCTCAAGATGGCCGTCCGGAACAACCTGGGCGGGGCCGAGGACCTGTTTGTGCGCAAGTTCAACATGTACTTCCAGAACGGCCAGTACGGGGAGGCCGCCAAGGTAAGCCATCTTCCCCACTCCACGTCGACCAATCAACCAGTAGATTAGAAAATAATGTATTCAAATAGATGACAAGTTAATGATGAATACAGTACTAGCTCAAAAGGGAATATTGAAAGGGTAAATAGCAAATAAATATTCTTATATTTATTGCTAAAATCTATGAATCAATGTATTTTTTGTTGTTGGTATTTTATGAATTTAAATTTATTTCAAAATTATTATATTTTTTTCATTCACTATACTGCACAGAGCTCAAGTTGAAGGTTAATCCCCTGACTTGCCTTTCCTAACACTTTTGGATTTTATATTTTTTGTCATAATTTTATTATGAATTTCTCGTAAAAAACATTTATCAAATTGCAATCTTTTGTTTATTAAAAAAATTATCGTCCATACCAAAATGTCACTATGAGTTTTTTTTTGTTTTTTTTTTTCAATTATGATAACAGGCTAATATTCTACTTGTGTTTTAAATGGGATAGAGATTAATCGATATTCAATGCAATATTTTTCACCTTAGATAACTTTATAACTGGCAAGATCTACGCTAATTATTATCGTGAACGTATAAATCAGTGCACTGTACAATTTCAAGATTAATGGTAATCATGCTTAAAAATAAAAGACGTTGTGTAATCTAATACACATTCCTTCTAGTCTTGTATTGTAGCCAAGCGTCGTTACCCTGGTGTAGGAGGGTTGTTGAGAGAGAGAGAGTCGGAGATTCAGATGCTACAGCGACCGTGGGTGATTGCAGGTGGCGGCACACGCTCCCAAGGGGATCCTGCGGACCCCGGCCACCATCCAGCAGTTCCAGAAGGTGCCGACCCCGGCCGGCCAGACCTCCCCGCTGCTGCAGTACTTCGGGATCCTCCTGGACCAGACGCAGCTCAACAAGCACGAGTCGCTCGAGCTGTGCCGACCAGTGCTAGTGCAAGGTAATTTATAACACACCTCCTCACTGCTCCTGTTCTCCCGCTGATCAATGGCGCCAAGAATGTGTCAATATTGAAGTATTAAGGACAAAATTATGTGAACAGTACATGCCAGTATAGTACTAAAATTATGGGTCCTGAAATAATACACTGACATTTGCATTTATTTTTTGTGTCTTTTCTTTTGTTTTTTCAAGAAACATCAGTGTTTTGGTCTCTGAAGTTTTTTTACTATTCTTGGTCAATATAATTTTTAAATTTTACCTTTTTTAAATTTCTGGTAAATTGGATGAGAAAATTTTACCCTCTAAAAATATCAAACTCACCAATGCTAAAAATGACAAAAGTTCATAGCGTAATGACAGCCACATAATGGGTTTGTGTTTTTTCATTGTGTTAAAAATAGTTCCTTACATGAGAGACTGATCGATAAAGCAAAATCTTAAATCTGATCACAGCAAGAGTCTCTGTTGTTGAAGATAACACTTGACCAAATGCTAGGGCTGGCAGAATAGAGGAGTGAGGGTTTCCATCCTGCCAGCTAACCTCTTAAGTCGTTAATTGGATCACTTGTCCCGCAGGTCGCAAGCAGCTGTTGGAGAAGTGGCTGAAGGAGGACAAGCTGGAGTGCTCGGAGGAGCTGGGCGACCTGGTGAAGCAGGCGGACCCGACGCTCGCGCTGTCGGTGTACCTGCGCGCCAACGTAGCCAGCAAGGTCATCCAGTGCTTCGCTGAGACGGGGCAGTTCCCCAAGATCGTGCTCTACGCCAAGAAGGTACACCCCGACCCTGATCATGAAGGATCAAAGTAGACTGAATGCATTAGGAATGTACAGCCAAACGAGACTTCTTCTTCTGCAGGCCTTGTGGTCTGTTTTTAAGAGGGATTAGTCTCCTACGATATCATTTCCCAGCTGTCGATTCATCTCTTTGGTGGTCTGCCCGGGAGCCGTCTTTGGGGTTGTGGCCGTACAGTGCAATGTGAGGGAGTCTGAATGGTTTCATTCCCCTCACATACCCATGCCATTGTCTCCTTTGTTGCCTTCCCCCATCTTTGATCTCGCATATTTCCCTATTGTTGTTCCTAATTCTGTCTCATAGACTCTTGCCAGATATGCTTAGAGTCTTCAATTCTGTCACTCTTTTATTTGCGCATTTTTTGTGACTGGTGTCCGCTCTGCTTTCGATCCCATATATCATGATGGGTCGCGCACAAGTTTTGTAGTACTACAGCAGTAAAATAATGGGAGAAAGTGAAACAATTAGATTACTCCACTTTTTTTATCCGATTTCCGGCCTCTCGTTTATCGGATGGCCCCTGCTGTTGCCGTGCTGCGCTGCACTGAGTAGGACGTGGAATCTATGACTCTCATGGCGAAGAGTTACGAGCTACGATATATGATTTCAATACAAATATAAACTATAGGGTCTTTTGGTAATTTTTGGATGATCAGAACGGGAAAGGGTTACAAGATTTCTCCCCTCCGCAGGTGGGCTACATGCCGGACTACATCTTCCTGCTGCGCTCGGTGATGCGCACGTCGCCGGAGCAGGGCGCGGCCTTCGCGGGCATGCTGGTGGCCGACGAGGAGCCGCTGGCGGACACGCACCAGATCGTGGACGTGTTCATGGAGCAGAACATGGTGCAGCAGTGCACAGCCTTCCTGCTGGACGCGCTCAAGCACAACCGCCCCGAGGAGGGGCCCCTGCAGACCAGGTAACCGCCCAACCAGCCTACTTATACATCAGCAAACTGCACTCTTCATCCACATGATCAAGTCGTCAAATATGCCAATTTTCTTAACTGATTTCTGCCAAAAGAGGGTAGCTACATCATGATACTGAAGGTACCTATCTATTGAAACATCAGTTTGAACATTTGATACAGTGGAATTCGGTTATGACATTTGTCAGGGGCGTATCTGACCCACGGTGTAAATGAATTGTCCAAAATTATGTGTTCTTTTTTTCTGTAAAGATCAAAACATTTTTAAAACAAAAAAAATCTTTTTAATTTTTATATATTTTTATAAAATTTAAATAAAAATCATAACACAATCATAAAAATCAGTTGTATTGTTTTTATCTAAAGGATCTTTTCTGGAGAATATAAAAATAAAACAACAACAAAAAGACCCATGGTATATCTAAATGCGCGTTATAACTGGCTCCTACTGTTCAAGAGGATTTGGTATCTTGAGTTAGATTATTATTTGTTCAATTTTAGCAACCAGCAGTATTGCCCAGAAATAGAGACTGGTAGTTCTAGAAATGCATCATAATTGAGAGTTGCGTGTAAATACTGACTTTTTGGGTAAATGGAAAGGAACAAAGTGATGTAATATAATGTCCTTTCACTTGGCAGGCTACTGGAGATGAACCTGATGTCGGCGCCGCAGGTGGCGGACGCCATCCTGGGCAACAACATGTTCACGCACTACGACCGGCCGCACGTGGCGCAGCTCTGCGAGAAGGCGGGCCTGCTGCAGCGCGCGCTCGAGCACTTCACCGACCTCTACGACATCAAGAGGGCCGTGGTGAGTACTCCCTACCCTCAACCCACCACCGTGAGACATCTAATGGATACCATCACAACCTTTTGAGTGTGACCAAATCTCTTGGTTTACAAATTCTGGATTTTGCTCCACTCGGAGTTATTCATATCAAGACTTTTTTATTGATATCTCAACATGGATGAAGAGGAATATGGGAGTCTGGGCATTTACAGGACTTGTGATCTTGCCACAAGCTGATTTGAATAATACTTTACATACTTAAAACATTTACCATCCATTACCCTTAATTAGCTCTCTCGAAAAAAAAAATTAAGAAAAATATTATTTTCAAATAAAATTAAATCTTTTTTTAACATCATTTTATTTGTATACATTCTAAACAGGAAAAAAATATCTGTGGTGTATATATACCACAGAACTTGTGCCACTCTTCCGTGTTACCACAGATATATGCTAAAGATTTTTTTTATGCAAATATCTCAAAATGGATGATCTTTTCCCTGTATTTTGCTTTGTATGACCATTAAATGATAATGTTTGCCGGGCAGGTCCACACGCACCTGCTGGCCGCCGAGTGGCTGGTGAACTTCTTCGGCACGCTGTCGGTGGAGGACTCGCTGGAGTGCCTGAAGGCCATGCTCACGGCCAACATCCGCCAGAACCTGCAGATCTGCGTGCAGATCGCCACCAAGTACCACGAGCAGCTCACCACCAAGGCGCTCATCGACCTCTTCGAGAGCTTCAAGACCTACGAGGGCCTCTTCTACTTCCTCGGCTCCATCGTCAACTTCAGCCAGGACCAGGAGGTGCACTTCAAGTACATACAGGTATTTCACAAAATTCTAAATATTATAGCAATTACGTGATTTTCACACATTATAATTAATGCGTTATTGATATGTGGTACAGTAATCCATGCCAGCAAAATGGCACGCCAAACCAATCAGCGCTAAGTGGGGTCTATTTCCCACAGATATTATTTTTTTATTTCTTTAGTTAGCTCATATTACATATAATACAAACAATTTTTTCACACTTAATTTACATCATATATATTTTTACATCTTGACAATGGTACAGTAAAATGACACACTTCCTTGGATGAATGTCTGCCATTTTTGTATGCAGTGTTCAATTACCGAAATTTCATATAGAAAAACTAATGCGCTTCAAACAACAAAACAGTATTGTAGTTAATGTATAAACTTATTGGGAATGCACACACACCTTATATAGGACCAAAACAGTATAAAACTGATTGGGAGCCGACACACCGTACACGCGACTGAATAAAAATTGGGAAATTGGGAGTAAAAGATTGCATTTTTCGGGGCTTAACTGAATCACCGAAAAGCAGACGCGCGTGATAAATGCCATCTCAATTACTGTATAAATGCCGTCCTCGGTGCGACCATTACTGATGAGTTTGGGTGTTTCCAGGCGGCGTGCAAGACCGGCCAGATCAAGGAGGTGGAGCGCATCTGCCGCGAGTCCAACTGCTACAACGCGGAGCGCGTAAAGAACTTCCTGAAGGAGGCCAAGCTCCAGGACCAGCTGCCGCTCATTATCGTGTGCGACCGCTTCGACTTTGTGCACGACCTCGTCCTCTACCTCTACCGGAACAGCCTGCAGAAGTACATTGAGATCTACGTGCAGAAGGTGACCCATCCCACTCTCACCACTCTTACCACTCGTCACTCGCCTTATTTATTATTGTTCTTCTAAATTTGACAGGCGTAGGCGATTGACTGCGAAACTGGAATCGCGAGTTCGATTCCTGCCAATTGCAAAATGAGATTAAGAAATACATATTTTCAATCGGCCTGGGTGTTTTACGATGTATTTTTCAGATCTTCTTCCTACCTGCAAACAAGACTCTAATATAGAGGCTTTGCATTTATTTATTTAAAAATTCATAAAAATCCATATCTGTCAGCTGGAAATGGCAATATATTAAAAAATAAAAATTAATTCCAAGTAGAATGTATGGCTTACAGGTGATTTACATTTCAATGGAAAAAAATCATGTGTCCTTTGCTGCACATACTGTTGTAATAGATGCGAGTGAAAAAATGTGAGCTTGCATTTTAACCAAATAATACTAACGATGAAAAAAATATCGAATGATATTCGACAAGGGACCTATGAGGAAGAAATCGATCTCGAATTAAATTAGATTCGACATTGGACTGGTATGAGTTAAGCATCTGCAACTGACGACATGAAACTTGGTTGTTATAAACTTTATAAAATAAAACAACTTTCTAACCAATGTTTGCACAAAGCGCCGCAATGTATCTGCGAAAAACATTCAAGAAATTGGTTGTTATGATTCCCCATCCCGTCATTATAATTTTCTCCAAGTTATCAGGGCCCCTTCCCGCAAGGACCTATGTTTTTTAGAGCACGTCTGTGCTTTAAAAAAAATAGGCCCTTGCTTTTGTAGATATAGAGTCTCTCATCATTGAACAGACTGATGGCATTATTCTATAACTCCTGGTCACAGGTAAATCCTTCCCGGCTTCCCGTGGTGGTGGGAGGTCTCCTGGACGTGGACTGCTCCGAGGACATCATCAAGAACCTCATCCTGGTGGTGCGAGGACAGTTCTCCACGGACGAGCTGGTCGCAGAAGTTGAGAAACGTAATCGGTAAGCCAACAACAATTTTAGAATAGTTGCCATGCATCCTAAATAGCCTAACTTTACCACCCAATAAAATGGCGGCTCCACTAATGAATATTTATGTCACACATAATATCCCTTTGTTTTATTGTCATTATTTTTTTTTGTAACTTTTTTTGATAGATTTGATAAAGATTTACTATGAACATTTTTATCTATTTGTTTTCAAAGTAATGTGTATATTTTCGCTAATTTGAATGCTTGAGCATTTAAATTTTTTTTGTCGATAATGCTTATCTCAGCCTTACATTCTTTCCTTATTTCATCATTCGAACATCTATCATCAAACGATGTTTGATAGATGTTCGAATGATGAAATAAGGAAAGAATGTAAGGCTGAGATAAGCATTATCGATAAAATTAAGAAAGGTGTGTTGAGATGGTTTGGACATGTGGTGCGTATGAGTGAAGAAAGAACGGTTAAACAAATTTATGAGGCGAATGTAGTCGGAAAAAGAAGCAGAGAACGACCGAGGAAAACTTGACACAATCAGGTATGTCAAATACTCGAAAGCGGCCGGGTCAGGAGTCGTAATAATCGTCGGGTATGTATGAGGAGATGCATGAATGTAGAAGAGGCAAAGAATGTTTGCAAAGACAGAGTAGTGTGGCGTTCGATTCTCTCTGCCTACCCCTGCGGTGAAGCGGCGTGATGGTTAGTTAGTTAGTTAGTTAGTTAGGTAGTTAGTTAGTTAGTTAGGTAGTTAGTTAGTTAGAGCATTTAAAATATTTTTTTTGCAACATATTTACATAAAACAACAAGATTACGTAAATATGTTGAAAAACATTATTCGTAAATATTTTTGAAAATTACAAAATTTCTAATTATTATACTTTACTATAGATTTTTTTGATAATCATTCTAATTTATGGTTCTTAAACTGAATCAGTAAGGAAAGATGTCAATGTTTGTCGGACAAAAATTTAACAGTAATTTTTCACTTGCCTTAATTAAATTTATAGTAAAAACTTAACATATATTTTTTAAATAAAAAAATATTTGTTTTGTGATCCTTTTTTCATGAAAAAAGCTATAAAGAGTATAACTCACACTCAGACAAACCAAAGGACATAACATAATCACTCTATCTGACTTCATTATTACCCAAAACACACCTAGGTGATTCGTTTTGGCATTCACTGTCAAAAATTTGATGATTGATTGTGCATTAACATTCCAGACTGAAGCTGCTTCTGCCGTGGCTGGAGTCCCGCGTGCACGAGGGCTGCGTGGAGCCCGCCACGCACAACGCACTCGCCAAGATATACATCGACTCCAACAACAACCCTGAACGCTTCCTCAAGGAGAACCAATGGTAACGTCACTGATGCAATAACGATAATGAACTTCACATAACTCCACTGACATTTTCAACATTTCGGTTCTAACCTCTATTCCCTGTGATGCATTGGGCACCTCGTCAGACTGTTGCGATGTTAACTTGATCACCCGTTATATGAAAGCAAAATGATTAGTCCTGCACCCTTTTTTTTAAGCCTCCACTTGTTTACGATTTTGCATCTTGGATTCTTTTGTGTGAAATATATATGTTAAAAAGGATACAGATAACGTGAGTGAAGGACATTCAATTATCATCTTTACATGGCACACTTTCTTGGCAAAACGACTGCTGGAGAATTGTAATGTTTTGAACATAAAATAAACATTTATGTATTAATTTTAAATCAAACACAGATTTTTTGAGTCTACTAAGTTGTATTTTATTAACAAAAAACACATAAAAAATTATATTGTGACAATTGTTTCGCCTTGTTAGGGCATTATCAAACGAATGTGAAGATCAAATGGACTACGGTCCTTATGTAGCTATACAATTCTATGTGACAGTTTTAACATGTGCAGTAATAATTTATGGGAGACAACAGTCGCTAATGGGGGATGTAGGTATGTACCCTTATATTTGTTTTCTGGGAAGGGAAGAATTTATTGGCCATATTTTAGAGATTTTAATACATGTCTAGTAATAATTATATCTACATATGTAATTAATTATATCTACATACATGAATTCTTTCTTAAAATAAAAATAAAAATTGCCATGTCAATAAATTCTCCCTTCCCCGAAATTAGCGATTAGCAATTAGCAATCCCATTAGCGACTGTTGTCTCCCATAAATTATTACTGCACATGTTAAAACTGTCACATAGAATTGTATAGCTACATAAGGACCGTAGTCCATTTGATCTTCACATTCGTTTGATAATGCCCTAACAAGGCGAAACAATTGTCACAATATAATTTTTTATGTGTTTTTTGTTAATAAAATACAACTTAGTAGACTCAAAAAATCTGTGTTTGATTTAAAATTAATACATAAATTAAAATGGAGTTCTACAAATTAAACGCCAAGTCAATAAATAAAATAAACATTTTAAGAGACTGAAATCAATGTCTGATTTAAATATTCAATGTAATTAGTAAAGGACACTTAGATCCATTCAAATTTATAGAATTATTCGTTGTTATAAAACATTCATTTCAATCTTAAATTTCCCTCTATCCTTATTTGATATTCATCTTCTCACCCCTACCTGCACCCAAGTGGCGCACAGGGCACTCGATTATTGATTATACAAAGGCAACATGCCAGATCTAGGAGTGGAATGTATTTAACTGGTTATTGTGTACGGCGCAGGTACGACTCGCGGGTGGTGGGACGCTACTGCGAGAAGCGCGACCCGCACCTGGCGTGCGTGGCGTACGAGCGCGGGCAGTGCGACCGCGAGCTGATTGCGGTGTGCAACGACAACTCGCTGTTCAAGTCGCAGGCGCGCTACCTCGTGCGGCGCCGCGACCCCGAGCTGTGGGCCGAGGTGCTCGCTGACCCCAACCCCTTCAAGAGGCAGCTCATCGACCAGGTAACCGACCGCCCACATTCAAATATATCAGCAAACATAAGTTGGGGGCAAGTGAACAAAGCTGCAGCCATCTCAGGATGCCTGAAAAATGCTATATGGAAAAACCCTGAGATGAAGATCGGCAGCAAAATCAAGAACTACAAAACTTGTGTCTGACCCATCATGACGTATGGAATCGAAAGTAGAGCAGACACCGCTGCCACAAAAAATGCGCTTAGAGCGTCAGAAACGAAGACTCTGAGAAGCATAACAGGCAAGGGTCTTCGAGATAGCTGGGAATCGACGTGGCAGGAGGCTAATCCCTCTTAAAAACAGGCCGCAAGGCCTATAATAATAAGAAGAAGAAGAAGCAAACATAAGTATTTGGGCACCATTATAACATCATTCATAAGTGGTATAAACAGAATCGTGCCCGAGTGAGAGCCTTGTGGGACTCCGCTAGTTGCGGTGTAGGTATAGGAAGAAATTCCACTTGTCTTTACAAAATGTTTTCTGTCAAGAAGATGACTTTGTAACCAATTAAAGAGACACCCAATGTTTCCAAGTTTTTGTAACGTATACAGCGATATTTTCAGTGGCAAACCTTATTTAATGGTCTAAACCTTATTAGTCGGTATAGATGGAATCCACTTTATAAGTATTTTTACTTGTATGTATTTCTGATAGATCAAATGATTGAATATTGTTGTCCACTTGTGAATCTGAGTTGTTCAGACTAGACGGTTTTGTCCGCTTAACTAAGAGAATTCGCAATTGAGAATTTCCAGATTTCTTTCTAGTATGTAACTGTCGTTTATGTGACGAATTGTTTGGAAAATCTATTATATTAAATCCACTGGATGATAGTGATGATTTTTATTAGGGTATTCTTAATTGTGTTGTACATATTTTTAAGGCATTAGCCGTAAATAAAATAAAAATGAAATAATATGAAATATAACACAAATCACTAAGGTTAAACTATAAGGTTACTTTACTTAGAATTAATCAAATAAAAATTATGTCAGTAAAAACTAGCTAGTATTTGGAGGCCATTTCCTCATTTGTTAATTTCTGTTTGAAAAATTCCCAATTGGCACATTGGTGGTTTTTTCATTAACCCCGACCCTAGTTATATTAGGACAGTCTGCCACCCATCCCTTAGTATACTAATCACAAGTAACTGCAAACTCAATTTTCTCGCGCTCTACCAAAAGTAATGATTAAAGAAAACACTTCGTTTTTTACAACTTGAGTTTTATTATACACTACATGTTTCAGAAGTTAAACTTCCATCATTCAGGTCTGTATAATAACTAAAATATAAAATATAAAATTGTTCTGTAAATAAGGAGAGGGGAAAGTAAGGGGAAGGGGTTAGTCAAGGAACGGAGTTTGAAAACAAAGGAAAAATGGAAAGCAATGGCGAAGAATTTTGAAACAATATATTATTTAATAAATTATTATTAGAATTCAGGTTTTTCTGTATTTCTAAATTTTCAAGATAATTCATAATTTCCCCTCTCCTTATTTATAGAACAATTTTATATTTTATATTTTAGTTATTATACAGACCTGAATGATGGAAGTTTAACTTCTGAAACATGTAGTCTATAATAAAACTCAAGTGGTAAAAAACGAAGTGTTTTCTTTAATCATTGTAACATGTCTTACCACAAAGTTAATGCCGAAACAATAAATAAACTACCAAAAGCAAGTAAAGCTTATAAGCTAAGCGTCTCCCGCTCTCTACCAATAATATGTAAAAGACACTTTTAAGCGTTTCCCACAAACAATATAATAATTGCTTTATTAAATCCCTTTTTTTCCAATCCCAGGTGGTACAAACAGCCCTGTCAGAGACGCAGGACCCGGAAGATATCTCGGTGACGGTGAAGGCCTTCATGACGGCCGACCTTCCCAACGAGCTCATCGAGCTGCTGGAGAAGATCGTCCTCGACAGCTCCGTGTTCTCCGATCACCGCAACCTGCAGAATCTGCTCATCCTCACAGGTTATTATCCCAACGTACTTCTTTCAACAAACCCCTGGCCCACGGGACCAGATGTTCCAATTTGTAATCACACAATCGCCAAAAATACTTAAATTTTCATTGCACTTAACCATTTCTCCTTACTGGCAAACTAAAATATTTTGAATAAAATTTCCTCGACATATTTATGCCTAAAAAACACGAGAGCAAAAGTCATTAGTGCAAAATAATTTGTCCAACTGATCAACTGGGCTGACTTTTAGAACAGTAAAATTCAATCATGAAAATAAGATTGCGCTGATTCTATGCAAACAATTTAATTTCACCGAATAATTTTTGCCAATTATTATTATGTTGTTGTTTTATTTTGCTTCTATCTCTAGACATTAGAGGAGATCCTCTTTTATCCTTTATTTAACATAGTTAATTAACTGAAATCACTTGTTGAGGCTTAATAAAACACAAAAATAAAATAAAAAATTACCAACTTATAAAAAGATTATAACTAGCACTACACAAAAAATGCAAGAATGGCGTAATAAATTAATTCTTTTTTACATTGTTGATTTTATCCGGCACATATCTGTCAATAGTAAATACATGTAATTTTACAGAGAAGCATACTTAAATACATATCTCCTTCGCACTATTTATGTTTTATATTCGCCAAAAAATACAAATGTGTATCTTGCTCTAATAGGGTTTATATTAGTCTTGTTTAGACAGAGGTGTTACTGACGTAACTCGCGCTATGCCACTGGGGGGCCCGTCGTCTGTAGCACAGCTATGGCTCTGCCGTTGTAAGGGGCAGAGACTCACCGCAGCTCAGTCCGGTCGGCGTAGCCGAACAATATCCACTGGCCCTGAAAAGGGCCTCCGACTTGGGTATCGGTCTAATGGATACCAGACTGAGGTACGGAGAGCAGGATCACAGGGAGATCGCACTGACTCGTGTGTTGAAGCGTACTCACTAGCCTTGAGAAAGGCTTTCCAACGGTCCGTTGTTGGTGCAGTGAGACGGCGAGTCAGGCGAAGTCCAGCGGCGAATTCTTGAGGCGAAGGAGCGACAGGAATGGAGAAAATAAAAGACCGATTTGGTTTTTACAAAACACACACACTGATTTATTCAAGAAATAAGGCTGCATAGCCGGCACGGTTTCATACCGTGTCGGCGTTTCACGGCGCTGTATAACGGTAAAGTACCGTTACTCAGGTAACGGTACAATCCCGTTATCCGAGGCTTGTCCGTACGGGGCCCTCTATGCGGGCGACCGCGTTCCCCGCTCCCCGCTCTCCCTTCCGGGCGGGCGGAGCTCAGTCGCCGCATTCGCTCCGTACGGAACACATCAAAATACATATATAAACGCTTGACAATTTGATGCTTAATGCTACCTTATTTCTATGCTTTTCTAATACATTTATTTATCCTATATATATAATAAGGCCAGATGACCGCTACACCTCATAGGAGGCCAGACGTCCGCAACAAGAGGAAATGAGCAGATTTACTTACTTTACTTTTCGTGTAACTCTGGCTTCTTCAGCCGCATGGGCTGCGTTTTATGGAATTAGAGTCTAGGCTTCAGATCTCCGGGGTCACCTCATAGATATCCCAAAGGTCACCACCCAAACCTTTGCATATGTGTAAATATTATAGTGAGTAGATGAGAATGTGCGATTGTACATGTTGTAGCAATCAAGGCGGACCGCACACGAGTAATGGAATACATCAACCGGCTAGACAACTACGACGCTCCCGATATCGCCAACATCGCCATCAACAATCAGCTCTACGAAGAGGCCTTCGCCATCTTCAAGAAGTTCGATGTCAACATTTCCGCCATTCAGGTATGTCCCAATACATTTTTTTTAACGTCCCACTCGGCAGAACCCGTGACTAAGCGTTCATTTACATTTTAAAGAAAATATTATTTTTAATTTATAAATATTACAACTTCTTCTCCGTCTTAATCCTCATTGCTGAGGGTTGTGACCCTTGCAGAAGCAATGACTCTTCTCCAGTTATCCCTTGACTGCGCTGCATGTAGCGCTCCAACTGAGGTGCCTGCTGCTGCCTTAATTTGATTGGTCCATCGTGTGGGGGATCTTCCTCTCCCTCTCTTTCCCTCCAGTCTACCGATCACAACTAGTCGTTTCAGGCTATCCTCGTTGCCACGCGCAACGTGTCCAAAAAACTGGAGAATCCGTCGGGTACAGATATTGGCCAGAGTTGAGCCATCCAAGCGTAGTTCCTGGCAAATGGACTCATTGGTGCGTCTAGCTGTCCATGGAATTCGGAGCATGCGCCTCCAACACCACATTTCGAAGGCATCCTTCTCTAACGCACCACATCTCTATCTATGATCTATCCTTCTTCTTCCTCAGGTCCTGATCGAGCAAGTGAACGACTTGGACCGGGCATACGAGTTTGCGGAGCGCTGCAACGAGCCGGGCGTCTGGTCGCAGCTGGCCCGCGCGCAGCTGCAGCAGGGGCTCATGAAGGAGGCCATCGACTCCTACATCAAGGCGGACGACCCCAGCGCCTACATGGACGTGGTGGCCACGGCCACCGCCTCCAACTCCTGGGAGGACCTCGTCCGCTACCTACAGGTGAGGAAACAACACATCTTTACTGCAGAGAGGACCACCGAAAATCAACTTCAATTTCATACTAATTCTGTTACCCTGAGCAGCTCATTATTAATCTTTCCGGGAGTACAAAAATTGATGTCCGACTTTCTCTGGGGAGTGAGTTCTTTTTACAATTAAAAAAAAAAATCATGAAATCAATGTATTATGAAGATAGAAATTATGCTAAAATATTTTTTTATAAAAACTTCGAAATATTTTTGAATTATGACAAAATTACACACAAATATCCACAGATGTCATTGCTATACAAGTTACACCATACCAACTGACTGACGGACTTCGACGCTCATTAACGTCCATACTCCCGCAAAGGTTAAAAATAGGTATCGAATAATGGTAGAGTGGGTTCGAACCCAGAAACTCTGACTCAAGAGTCCGTGATACTAACCACAGGACCACACCCGACATTGCAGGCATGGTCAAGCTGAAATTACTATGCCAAGGTTAATTTGTCACTGACTCACAAACCCGGCAATTTGTCGGTTTATTTTAGTCGTTTTTTTTTTACATCAAAAGTGAATGACATTAACTTTATTCATCAATTTATATTGAAAATGAATTTTTATGTTTGATCATTTTTATTTTGTGTGTAATTTTTAGTCTTAATGTTATTGTAATAAAAAAATATGTCAAAATTATGTCATTTATTGTAACTGCAGACAGTTGGTAGAGTTCCATATTGAATTGTTGAAGTGTTTGATAATGTCCTAAGAAGACGAAACGCGTCACGTATTAACATATCGTAGTCATACAGGAGAAAGTGACCAAGTGCATTTTTTACAAAAACGTGATCATTGACTATTTAATATCTTACTAGCTTAATATTGCCCTGAAAAAAATCCCAAAGGATTTAAATCTTGGAAGTATAATATATCGACTTGTTAAAAATGACTAACTGCATTGATGTTTTTTTTTGTTGCCAAGCAAAAGTGACTTAAATGGCCCTCCTGAACATTTTACGTTGTGTTAGTTGGTCACTTTCTCCTGTACGACTACGATATACATAAATAATTGTAGAATTCAATCCAACAATCCTTGTTTTATTTTTATTTTGGATATATTACCCAACAATTAAGTAATGTCATCTTTATTAGTGGTCCAACGGGTTGAAAAACTTTTTCAAGATATCGATATGTTCCACGTAATGACAAATTTGCACAAATATTGATTTATAACTTCATTTGTCCATTGTGCAGATGGCCCGCAAGAAGGCCCGCGAGTCGTACATCGAGTCGGAGCTGATATACGCGTACGCGCGCACGGGGCGGCTGGCAGACCTGGAGGAGTTTGTGTCGGGGCCCAACCACGCGGACATCCAGAAGATCGGGGACCGCTGCTTCTCGGACGGCATGTACGACGCCGCCAAGCTGCTCTACAACAACGTCAGCAACTTCGCGCGCCTCGCCATCACGCTCGTGCACCTCAAGGAGTTCCAAGGTAAATCAATGCAGACCGCTGCCATAGGAAATTTATAATAGTACAATGGTCAGCATGCTCGACGTTCTAACAGGCAGAAATACCTTTCCCGTCCTAAGTGTGTTAAAATGATTTTTCTTTCTTTTTTTTTTTTTGGCAAAGCACCCTCAATTGCGTAATACATTCCACAAACAACTGGTATTTTTTATTATGATGTAACTTAATACTTATGACGTCTAATAGTCAAATTTTTTTATTTTTTTTTCCTTTGAAGGAATATGGAAACAATAAATTAATGATGTATTTGTACAGGTGCCGTTGATGGGGCACGCAAAGCCAACTCGACTCGCACGTGGAAGGAAGTGTGCTTCGCGTGCGTGGATGCCGGGGAGTTCCGCCTCGCGCAGATGTGCGGCCTTCACATCGTGGTGCACGCCGATGAGCTTGAGGATCTGATCAACTATTACCAGGTCGGCCATCACAAATATTAAAAATACTACCTTGAATAGTTCTTAAGAAAATTAGTATTGTAATGTTTAAAATCGTCATCCTCCGCGGTGTAATTGTTAGTGTATTTAGCTACCATGCTGGTTCGATTCCCAGGGTGAATGAAAATAAATATCAGTGACTTTACACTCTATATATTTATATGATTCAGTGCCCTATGCACCATCGGGTGCGGATAAGAGTTTACACTCTAATATTTATTTAATATTACCCTGAAACTCAGGATTGATTACCTTGTTTTTATGAAAGTAACAATCAAAATAACACTATCAATACGATGCAGTGCTTTACGCACCATTGGGAAGAATGTGTTAAATAATAAATAAAAAGCGCCCCGTGGAATAAATATCACAATTGATTTAAAACGTGATTGGGTAAGAAAAAAACTTATTATGTGTACATACAAGAATTGAGGAATGCGTATTTGCAGGAACGTGGTCACTTTGAAGAGCTGATCGGTCTACTGGAGGCGGCGCTGGGGCTGGAGCGGGCACACATGGGCATGTTCACGGAGCTCGCCATCCTCTACTCCAAGTACAAGCCCGCCAAGATGCGGGAGCACCTCGAGCTCTTCTGGTCACGGGTCAACATTCCCAAGGTGAGTGTATTCCGCATTTTGTGCCTTAGCACGGTTTATGTTACCAATGTCAATCCTCTTCTAGTGAAATGGAAGGTCTGCCTTCTCCTGAGGAGTGCAACGTGGTTTCCTCCCAGCAATGCTGACAAGTTCCTGATTGGCCCAAACTAGATTAGCCCACCTGTTCCCAACACAGATTTCAATAAAAACATCTTTATAATACGTGTTTATAAAAGTGGTATTACACAAAGTTAACGATGAATTTTAAGGAGATATTTATACAACTTTTACCTACTTATCGAATAAAATTTAGTCTCTCGAAAGGTTGCCGACCACTGTTCTAATTCATTCATTTTTCATTCAAACCCTTTTCCGCACCCCAATGGTGCATAGGGCACTGCATTATAAACACAGTGTTATCTTGATCGTTAATACACGAAGGAAAGGTGATCAGCCTTCCGCTTCAGGTACCAGTCCAGGGTAATATTGAATAAATATTAGAGTGAAAAAATCACTTTTATTCATTTGACCCCCCCTGGGAATCGAACCCGGGACCTCCAGAACGGTAGCCGAGCGTGCTGACCATTACACTACGGAGGCGGACAAAACTGTTCTAAACCCTACTTAAATACAAATAAATAAATACACTGTCAACAATGTGGAGACTTGCCATAACTTGTGTGGTGGTTTCCAGGTCCTGAGGGCGGCGGAACAGGCGCACCTGTGGGCGGAGCTGGTGTTCCTGTACGACAAGTACGAGGAGTACGACAACGCCGTGCAGACCATGATGTGCCACCCCGGCGAGGCGTGGAGGGAGGGCCACTTCAAGGACATCATCACCAAGGTACTTCCAGCACTTCCTCATACAAACACTGCACAAATGCTAATATTGTTTGAATAAATAAAACAATATTGAAATTCTCACATTATTATTATTTTAATAAATTAATAAACATGTTCAGGACTAACGTAAAAGTCTATTATTTGAAATTAAAGAGACTAATATTTACATCAACATAAAAAGTCATCCAATAGCTAAACAATATTCAACACTAACTTCACTCATTTCAAACAGCAATATCTGATGTCTCTAAATTTAAACGACATGTGAATACAATATTCTTATGACAGCTTTGCTTGAAATTTTTTCAACACTTTATTTGTATTAATCTTATTATGCTATGTTTACTTTTTTTACCCTTCTATGTATATACTTTATATTATGTCATGTACTTTAATATGTATACTTACGTTGCATTATAGTGCTGTAATAGTATTAAATTATCTACTTAAATACTGCATGTAAAAGCCTCTCAGGCGTATGTACCAATAAATAAAGTAAATAAAAACACTTGTTTTTAACTTCAACTAGTTTTGGAAACTTCAGATGCTTCCATCTATGGGTTTGAATATTCATGTCTTACCACGAAGCGAATGCCGAAACAATAAATAAGATTTGAGTAGGAGTTATCGGTTGTGTGGTGTTCAGGTTGCCAACATGGAGCTGTACTACAAGGCCATCCAGTTCTACCTGGACTACAAGCCGCTGCTGCTCAACGACACGCTGCTGGTGCTGGCCCCGCGCATGGACCACACGCGCGCCGTGGCCTTCTTCACCAAGGCCGGCCACCTGCAGCTCGTCAAGGCCTACCTGCGCTCCGTGCAGAGCCTCAACAACAAGGCCATCAACGAGGCGCTCAACGGCCTGCTCATCCAGGAGGAGGACTATCTGGTAACCCGTCATTATCCCGGAAAACTGTCAACGCAGACGAAGAAGAATATGGAAGTCTGATGTTAATCATGGGTAGAATTGGTGACCTAGCCTATTCTTCTTCATCTTTGTTGAGATATCAAAAAATGCCAATTTAAAATGTTCTTCAGGCTAGAACTAGATGCATAAGACTTGCTAGCTCTCACTTTTCTGAATAAATTGTCAAATTATCTCTGCAACATCGCTACTATACTCAAAAACCCTTATGGTCCATCGTATCGTTATGCCTTCAATGCTTTCATCAATTTACGGCATCCATATACAATATTGCTATTATTTATTCATTTTTATGTTCCCTTATTAACACATTGTTGTCGGGGGGACCCTCAGTATACTTATCGCCAGTAACCACAAACCCAATTCTCGTCCGTATAATATTTTTAAGCATCTCTCGCGCTCTACCAAGAGTAAGAAAATAGAACGCTCATAAGCGTCTCCCATACAACAGAGTATGTAAAAGACGCTTTTAAGCGTTTACCGCATACAATGTGTTAATTTTGCACCATTTTTGAGTCCTTAAATGATGTCTTACTATATCTAAAATCTTGATCATCACTAAGAAGTTGAGTACACATCTCAGCAGTTTTCTACTGACCTCAAGTGAACTGTGTAGGAAATAGATGATGTGATGAATACGAATAGAAGTATTGACATTCAGCACAGATGAGCCCCATGGCAGGAAGAACCGTTGAATTTAATTATATTTTTTTTATTTTCCAGGGTCTCCGAACATCGATCGACGCATTCGACAACTTTGACACAATCGCGCTCGCTCAAAAATTAGAAAAACACGAACTGACAGAATTCAGACGCATCGCGGCATATCTCTACAAAGGTAAGACAGCTAACTGCTGTTGTACAAACCAACTTCCCGTAGGGACAAAATAGCATTGGCAATCCCAACCTATTATAACTGAACTCTGTAAGAGAGTATTCTCCAAACCTAGCATCTTGAAGATCCAGGAGAAGAAGTACAATGAGTAAAAAAAATTATATAATATATGTATTGATTGAAAAAGGTTGATTTAGGGGTATTTTAAACCCACTAGATTCATTGTCCGCCTCCGTAGTGTAATGGTCAGCACGCTCGGCTACTGTTCTGGAGGTCCCGGGTTCGATTCCCAGGGGGGGATGATGATAACACTGCGTTTATATGATGCAGTTCCCTATGCACCATTGGGGTGCGGATAAGGGTTTGAAGAAGATTCATTAAGGGATATTTTTAAGCTGCTAGGTTAATAAATTAATAAAACAATCAAATTAAGATTGCACCAATTTGATGCAGTGCCCTATGCCTCATTGGGTGCGGATAAAGAGTCAGTAGTAGGTTCTCATTAAAGGACATCTTTAATCTGCTAGGTTCTTTGAGGAATTTTTGAATGGTGTCAGGTTTATAGATGATTGAATTTGTCCAGGAAACAACCGATGGAAGCAGTCGGTGGAGTTGTGCAAGAAGGATCGCTTGTTCAAGGACGCCATGGAGTACGCGGCCGAGTCGCGGCAGCAGGAGGTCGCCGAGGAGCTGCTGGGCTGGTTCCTGCAGCGCGGCAACCACGACTGCTTCGCCGCCTGCCTCTTCCAGGTAGGCACCCACCGACACTGTTAGATAACCACGGGGAGATTTCATCGGGACAATCACTCCACCAGCATGCAAACAGTACTACATGTCACTACCATAGCATAAGCGGTGATTGTCCTGACGAAGAGACGGGTAGACTAAAATCTCGGTGAGAGGCTGTATACAGTAAACCGCCCTATAACGTTGCGATAGGTACAGCAATTCGGCTGTCCAAACTTAAAACACAGTAAGGGACATTTTTTTGTAGTATGTTTATTTTGCATTTTTGGACTAAGTAGCATCTACTTAGTCCAAAAATGCAAAAAAAAACGTACTACAAAAAAATGTCCCTTACTGTGATTTGAGTTTGGACAGCCGAATTATCAATGGGAAGGTTTTAGGGAGTTAATGTTTTTAAATTATATTTTTTTTTTTATGATTGCTTCGTCTAAATTATCCCTGCCTAAAGATTAAGGACATCCGTATTGAATTCAAATTATTTGTTTTCAGTGCTATGACCTCCTCCGACCAGATGTCATCCTGGAGTTGGCGTGGAGACATAACATCATGGACTTTGCTATGCCTTTCTTAATTCAGGTAATAATACTTTTTAAGTTATCAGTTTAAGAAATGTACAGCGCCTGAATGAAGATTCTGATGCTTATAATTATGTTTTACAGATATTAAAACATTCGGATCTTTTTTTAAATGAAGATGTTCCATCTTTTTCAATTCTCTACTTGTGAAGACAAACTTGTACATATTATTTTTTTATTATATTTTATGATTATATTCATGGATGCTGCAAAGAGAAAATATGGTTTATAGGCATGGCCTAGGTGACGTTGTCCATGACAGAAGGACCTACAACCTGAGGACGAGGAGAGCTGACCCCAGCAGTCTACAAAGATGATGAGTTGGGATGTAGCCAGGAAGAAGATATTGATGAATATGAATTTGTCCAGGTGATTCGGGAGTTCTCCACCAAAGTAGACCGACTGGAGGCGGCAGAGGGGCGGAGGGCGCAGGAGGGCGCGGAGCAGGAGCACAAGCCCATCCTGCTGGCCGAACCGCAGCTCATGCTCACAGCAGGTAACCGTCCTCTCTCTCTACCACATACTCCCAAAGTAAACTGAGCGGAGCTCTAATCATAATCAATTTCCGCCCAGACTATTGAATGAATTATCTCTCCTTATAAAAAATGCACCTCCTGTAATGACTTTTAAGAAAAGTCTGTCACCTATCTATCATTATCATCAAACCTCCTCCCTTTTTTCCCTGTACCAAAGTTTACTCCATTTTTCTTTTGCCTTCCTTATTATTCAATTTTTTTTTGTCAAATGTTCAAGTACTATCTACCCTCTGATTGCAAACAGCTATATATGGTATCAAACGTTTTGACCAATATCACTAGTTTATTTTTGGTCGGTTGAAAGATAACAATAAGCCCGCCAATGTACTTAATTCTTTTCTGTACATGAAGTTCAAATAAATAAATTTGCAGGTCCCTCCATGGGCTACCCGGGAGTGCCGGGAGCTCAGCCCTCCCCGTACGGCGGCGCCCCCTACGGCTACGGCATGTAGAGCGCGACCCGCGTATTCCCGCCAGCCTCCCAGGAGACAACCACTACACTCGCAGAACACATTCAGCTTCAGTCTCTTGACCCCTATCTCGCTAACCGAACGGGCAAAACCTTTCAAAATTACGTATCTCAGTTCTAGATGTTGTTGGTAACCAGACATACAATGCGTATGCGCCTTACTAACCTGTAAATTACTCACTTAAAATGCAAGAATAATAAATTAATACTCGAGTATTGTTTAAACAATACCTACAAATAAAGTTTGCTCTTTATAGAGTCTTTCACAAACAAATAAAAAATATGTTTTCATTTGGCCGGTGAATTTTTCGAGCAGAAATCATCATGCTTATAGTATGTCATACCTATGAGTTGTCTCTGCGTGTTGCAGTATTGATAATGAGTTGACAACCTCCGGGCTCAACTAGTAAAGTGACATAAAAGGATGTTTATTTTGAATGAGCACGGAAGCGTATAAACATTGTCCCATTATGGCCAAAAATGTATTTGAGTATGCTAGATTTTTGCTAGTGTACTAGTAAACATCTCGTTTACTCAAAGTAAGCTCGAAAAATCATGTTGATCTTCAAGCAATTTAACGCGGTACAAATTTATATGATTTAAAAAAAGGTTATTGCCGATATGAGATACGTTTTTAGGAATAAACTTCTGCGAGGAGGATGGTCTATGAATACTTTATAACCCCGTTGCGCTGTTGGATAGAAATATGTATTACAAATTAGGATCCGCCTGTACATTGTGGAGGGAACCGGGAGAGGATTCACGTCGGGCGTGTAGAGTGCGCCTTGTAGGTAATAATTTGTCTTATAGAACGTTTGACTCGTGAAAGCTCCCGGTTCTTTCATATTTTTCGCGGCTTTGAGAAACTATATAGCAAAATTAAAACATGTATAGAGATTATAATAGGGCTAAATAAACATTTACGGAAAGTACTACAAATGATTAAATAGTTATTGTTTATTAAGAAAACACATTTTATTTTAGTGGAAACATTCATATGACGATACTCGGGACATTTATTTGGAGTTTTTTTGAGACTAATTATGCGTTAATTATATTTTTTATTCAATGTTATACATACATACAGATAATGACTTGTTCCTGTGTGCAAAATTAGGTATGTAGTAGCTTCCTGAAGTAGCGTTATAACATGTCAATTTCGTTGAGTTATGATCCGATTTGGGGATGAGAATTATTTAAGAAATACAAATTAATCTTTTAATGTACAAAATATTCTACATTTTGTTAGAAAAATTAATCAAATCTCCACGAAAAACCGTTTCTTGAATTTTTGCTTAAAATCCTTTTAAAAAAATTATAAATTAGTCATATTAAATACTGCACATATGAATGTATATATACGAATGATAAAAATAAGTACATAATTTGTGGATCTAACGAGACAAGTGTATCCAATATCGCATTGGATATGTGAACTAACTTCAGTTTAATATAGATTCCATATATTATAAACTCGGATGATCAAATTTCCTTCAATGTGTAAAAAATTGTAAAGTCTTTAAAATAACGTAGGAATATTTATCAAATTTGTATGCTATTTCAATTATTTAGAGTTTAATGAATTTTATCATAGCCGTAAAAAGTATGATTTTACATTCAAATACGTGAAATATAAAATAAGTGCTAAAAATATTATTCAGGCAGAAAAACACATTTTAATTTTCAAGAGTTCAATGATTTGTTACTTTCTCAATTTATTCTCAGCCATTTTGTTACTTAATCTGCCAAAATCGACATCATAATTTTTATGATGCTACAATGTAAAAAAATATATATATTTAAATGTTTGGTGCCTTTTTTATGTCATGTTTTTTTTTTCTTTGTTTAAATTTTCCTATTGTTATAAAAGGTTCTTAGCAATTCATTCAATTCAGAGCTTACCATGAATTTTAAAAAAATATATATATATATTTATATATATATATATATATATATATATATATATATATATATATATATATATATATATATATATATATATATATATATATATATTATATATATATATATATATATATATAATATATATATAAATATATATATATATATTTATTATATAATATA